>NC_066355.1:10633450-10937981 GCF_024516045.1 Bombus affinis | reverse complement strand
AGGCCAACGAACTCGAACTCGACGTTGGTAGTGGTAGGTACGAAAGTTTCCTCGGGGCTGAGAGTGCCACTTACACCGGAAGGGATTTCGTTGGTTCCGTTAGCGTCCGAGACAGTTGGTGGTTCGGTGACGTTCCCTATGGAAGTTTCTTCGATGGTGGTCGTCGGCAAGACGGTGGCACTGTCCGTTGCTACTTTGACGGTGCTCGTGTCCGTGGATGTAGTGGGGAATATCGGCAATCTCTCGTCAGAAAAATTCCCTTTGATCAGTGGATACTCGGTGGAGAGCTCGGTGGCGTTGAGCGTGGATCGTATCAGCAGAGAACCAGCTACGTTCGTCTGCACGTCCGCGTTCGAGAGCATTCCGAGGTCCGTTTGCGGTTCGACGGGTTCCGTTGTTAAAGGTGTGGACGTTGTCCGAACCGTAATCTCCTGCAAGGAGGCCTCGTAGGTCCGTTTATCGCCACTCTCGGGCTTCACGCTCACTTCCGTTATCCCGTTTCCAGTCACATCGACGTTCCCCATCCCAGAGGTCTCGCGGCTCTCAGCCCACCGAGAAACGTCATTTCCCGCGCTCGTCGATTTTTCTCCGCTCTCGTCGATGCCCTTCTGTTCGCTTGATTTCTCGACCACGGTCTGATTCGTCGGTCTAGTTTCCTCTAATCTAACCAAAGGCGCGGTCGTTATTTGAACGGACGGGCGTACCTCCGTACTCGAGATAGTCGACGATTCGTTGCTTACTTTCCCGTAATAGGTCGGCTTAAACTGCTGGATGCTATTCTCCAACACGTCCGAACCTTCGGTTACGACGAACTTTTCTTCCGACTGTCCCTTGCCGATCGTGTTCTCCAAAGCAGAAGCTTCTTCCGTGGTAACGTCCAGCTGGTTACTGGCATTACGAAGCGACTCTTTAGGCGATTTCGTGTAAGGATAGGGTTTCTGGTCCACGAACCTGTCAGTGGCGTTCTTCTTCGCGACGATCGTTCTCTTCGAGCTTGCAGACTCGAACGCTATGGTTCTTCCTCTGGGAACCGGACTGGAAATTCCTTGAACCGTGGAAGATTCTTCGCTCGTCCTTTCGGTGGTAAGCCGCGCCAATTTCTCCCGATCTCTTTCCTCTATTTCCTGCTGTTTCTCGTGACTGGTCTCGTTAGCGTTCGCAGAATCGCGCAAGAAGTCCTTGTCCCGGTTAGACGTTCGATTTAATTCGTTGGCAAGGTCGGCGTCCTTTGACGTCAAGTTTTGGGATTGTCGATCGATAAACCGCTGGATCACCGGCTGAGTCACGTTCCCGACGACCTCCACCTCCTCCTTCGGATGCCGCGACTCGTGAGTCACTGGAATCTCCTCGGTGATAAAATTTGTCGCGTTTTCGAGAGGCGTCCATTTGTCAGCCGTGTCGGTCTCCACGCTCTTCTCCGTCGACATTTTCGAACGGTGGCTGTAGTTGACGTACGTGTCATTGATCAACGAGACGGACACGTCCTCCTCTTTTTTCTCGTCAGCCTCCTTTAAGTCCGGAACTTCCGAGTTCTTCACCGGACCCTCCGCCTTTTTCTTCCTTTGCTGAAACTCTCCGAGGAAACGAACTTTTTCCGGAGCTGACTCGTTCTCAGGGTTAAACGTTTCTGATTTTAGCCCGGAATCCGTGCTCGCCTCTTTCGCCGCTTCTTCCTTCGTGTCTGTCACGCGTTTCTCTTTCAGCTCCAAGCCATCTTCCGACGATTTCTTAGTTTCTCTTGGTTCCTGCCTCGAGGTATCGTTGGAGCGTTCAACGAGCCCGGTTTTGTTCTTCGCCTCGTCGACTTTTGATTCTTCCAACGCTGGTTTCGTGGTTACCGTGGTCAAACCATTGGTTCTGGTCAGCCTGTAAGCGTCCTCGGATATCGTTTTCGTGCTAGAACTCTTCCCAGAAGTTCCATAGACGATTTCCTCGAGCTTGAATCCGCTGTTGGCTGAATCTACGGTCGACAATTTGTCGACTTGATCGCGCGACCTGATTCCTTGTAACTCGGTATCCTCGTCGATCGGCATTGCCACTTTCTCCTTGTCCACCGTTTTGGCATCTTTTACGAGCTTATCGTCTACCGTTTCGAAACCTCTTTTAGTCGAGTTGTACGGACCGACGGCTTCGTTTTTCGTCTCTGCTAAGGGAAACTCTGACTCGTCTCTCGATGGTATTTTGTTTAAGATCGTCTTGTTCTGTTCGAATATCGATGTTTCCGATACGTCGGGGGTGAGCAGCTTCTCCGAACTCGACGATGGGTCTTTCGTCGCGTCCACGGCGACCGTGTTGAAGAGTAGCAGGAAAACACCTGAAACACATATCAGCTTTAAATTGTTTGGAAATTGTCGAGAATGTTTGTAACTTTAAAATATGTAGATCGCATTTTAGAATTGAAGCCATTGATTTAGACAGCGTTAGGTATCGAGGTTACAAACGAAACAATACCAAAATAAAGAAAGAATTACACAAGATCAAATATTCTGCCACTGCATCGTCTATCGAGATTTCCGTAAACCGGACTATTTTGTTATTAACCAATGCCGGTGGTATTTGATTTTCATATTTGTGTTATCCACAGCAATTACGTAAATCAAACTAGCAGCATGTTGCAGCGTATATGTACGCATATGTGTGACTGTGATTACAATCACGCTTATGGTTACTGTAGTTGAATTAGACGGGATAAACAGGAATTACAGTAAAATAATAACAAACTGAATGGAACTGAAAGATAAGAGCTTGCGCGTATATTTCGTGTAAACCTTCGCTTAAACTGTCTTAAATCTTCGCAGCAGACATATTTAAGCGATTAGTAACGTCGCTAAGCATTCTTCAACAAAACGTGTTTCTCTGTTAAGTGGTTCGAACGTGCCAGCAAGGTATATCGAAATTTACGCCAACATTATACGTAGATTATATTATCTTCTTCGTTAAACGAAATACCGTTTGTTACGATAAAGACCAGATGTTTTAATAACAATATCAGGAACGCAATGAGAGTGCGTATTTTCAGCTTATTCAGAGTTATTCGTGATGTTACTATTACCTTATTTTTAGATTGACGAACATTTGGAAAATTGCTGGAAAAAAACATAAACTCTACGTTCCACTCGGTCAAACGTTTAACGGATAAATTATTTTTTAAAGAGAACTATAAACGAAGGCACTGCCACGAGTTCGTTTCAAGAGCGACTGGATTCTACAACCGATAATTTTAGTTAAGTATACGTCGAGTTAATTGCTATGAAATTATCGACCGTTAAGGGTTAATCGCTACTTTATCTTGAATCCAGTAAACGAGGGGCTGATTGTTGAATCGGTGAACCGTGAACAGTGTCGCGGCCGATCGACGTATCAGCGATGAACACGTGCAAACGCCGAGCCAGGCGATGGATATTGACAACGGTGACTGGTTCTCACAGTGAGTTGAAATAAAAATGACCGTGGAGAGCGTGGACGAAGCTCTTAATGGATCTAAAAACCGGTTGGCCGGGAATTGCTCAGCCAGCCATCGAGAAACGATTCATGAACCTCTATGATGTAGTTTGCCGC
Source organism: Bombus affinis (assembly GCF_024516045.1). Taxonomy (NCBI): domain Eukaryota; kingdom Metazoa; phylum Arthropoda; class Insecta; order Hymenoptera; family Apidae; genus Bombus; species Bombus affinis. Next base: position 10,934,423 of record NC_066355.1, on the reverse strand, counting down.
GCATTCTACGCTACGACGGATGGAAAAATGTGTATGCAACGCGGTGTGTATGTTCGCGTGTCTCTGAATGTTAAACAGACCACGGGATTATGCAGAAGATTTAAGTATGCGCACCTGACCTCTACCGATGTGGACAGGTTACGTGAAAATGTGTACATGGGCGGGTACGATTACAAGGTTTCTGTCGCGGGTTTCAGTCGTGTTCGATGGCGTTCTTTCAGCATCCCTCGCAGCAAGACGATCGAGTGTTGCGCAGTTATAGTTGTAGAAGTAATTCTGTCGCTTCTGCGAATTTCAGCTTGAAACTTGCTTCTAACGGAGAAGCGAATAACGAATGAAGTGTGAAATAGCAATGAAACTAGAAAATGTTGAGGCATATTCTACGGTAGCTGGCTGGTTCGATGCTTTGGAAACTCGCGATTAACAAGCAATGAGACGGAATAGAGTAAAATAAATTAGAGGTTACTCGCACAGAGATAATTATATTCTAATTATACGCACAGCACTGGTGAATTAGTTATCTTTCGATTGGATTAAATCGCTTCTGGCAATTAGAAATTAGAATATTTGGAAATTAGAAATGTTGCCTTTGTCGGTGAACGTTCTTCGAAACGGTCCAAAAATCGTTCTAACGTAAGCATCGAACCACGCGCTTTCTAATTCTTTAACTGATTCGATTCTCGTTTTGCATTCTTCGCGGAGTCGTCAGTTCGGAACGGATCATCCGGTAATAATACGGATTCGGCTGGAAACACCGAAAGGAAACTTTCGATTTCGATTTGAACACAATCAACGGATATAGGAGACTTTCGATTTCGACACCATTATTTCTTTTTCACATCGATCCCGCGATCAACTTATTAATCGGTAATTACGTTCGCGTAACTTTCCCTTATACGTACGTATAATGTCCTATCGATAGCCAGCCACGTTTTCAAAAATTGCTCGTTTCAATCTTCGAGAACGCGAAATGAACTCACCGGGCACCTGGAGGAAAGTTGAACGACGTGGCTTGGTTCGAGCGCAACGGTAAATTCGTATTGTCAAGGCAAGTGTTACGGTTTCAGCCTGCAGTCCGGCACGGCATGGCGATTCTAACAGTACTTGATGGCCGAGCAGCGTGGTTCGTGCAGTCGCCCTCGATTGCCAGCCTTTACGCGATGCAACAGGATGCATTCGAGCGATTCGATTCTCGGTCCAACGGAAACGCGGATCGTGCAGTTACGCGCGCGTGAAAGTTATGACGAAATCCTTGCTGCGCGACCATTTATTTCTCAATCGTGACAGATACGCTCTCGCGGAGCTCCGTAGAAAGCGCTAGATTAAGAAAAATCACCGAGGTTAATGAAATCTTGATATTGCAAGAGAATCGTTTCGGATAGAACGCGTACGTGCTTAGCTGTGGTTCGATCGCATACGAATAACAATCTCAAATTGATAATACAGATAAATTACCTGTGCGATCTGTGTACGTTTCTGTTCGCTTATATTCTATCGCACTCCACGCGAATTACATTTCGTACAGCGTGTCGATGATTTTTAGTATCGGAACTATCGACAACTGTAGCGTAAAACTTATACCAAAGATATTAAAATGGCAGGTAATAGGAAAAGTACGTAATGCAAGTACACGTTATGCGTTTACCGGTTAATGAATTACGCAAATCTACCGATCGATTCGGCTTCGTTGCGTGTCCTTACCTGTGCATACTCTTAACACGAGTGGCACTCTTCTTCTTCCAGTCATCTCCGCCGTTCGTTAGACCTCCTCGCGGAATCTGCAACGAAAATTACAATTCGATTTACACCTACTCGCAAACGACGCTTTACCTTCTGTATTATTTATTCTAGCAATTAGAGGATAGCGTGCTACCCGTTACATACTCATTTTCGATAACGCGTCGAGTAAGAAGCTGAGAAGCGTTTAAAATCCTACATTGAAATTTTACTGAATGCTACTTAATGATAGGAAACGATCCAAGCGGAAACATTATATCGCGAAGAACGATTAAATTCTTCGCTCGCTTCTGCTCAAAATGCCTCGCAGTTTATAGTTTCGTTGATAGCTATCCAATCAATGGTAACGAAGATGAACGCTTTGTGGTTTCTCGTACTGGTAGCTCCGTGGTTTCGGGCAAAAGTGGCGCGATTTCAATCTCGCAGAATGCTTACTGCAACAAATTGAATTCTAAACGTTCTATAGAAATAAAAAGCGAATGCGTGCTTTGGAGCATTCGGTAACGATCGATAAGAGCGAGATAAAGCGTGAAATAAAATCTGACAGACCCAAAATCAGCAGCGATGCAAATTTTCGTCGCAATTTCCATGAAAATCGACGGGGGGAAAAAAGAGAATAGTCGCAGTGGAATGCAATGTCGGAAGTAAAATTCGAGCGGAACTTCCATCTCGTGTTTCGCATCGACCGTGTCGCGTTCATTGAAGTTCCAAAGCTTCTATAATTTGACGTCGGAATTAGAATAACTAGACGTCGTTGTATTCGTTACACAAATCCGATGTCCCTCCGACTATCGATTTATGAATCGTCGTGTCCGTGTCACTGCCACTTATTGTCATTGACCAAATGATTGCCAGACCCTCCTACCGACGGCGCGTGCGGCCGCTCCGCTCTGATCACGCCGTCACTTTCTACTTACACGCTGTCGTTTCTGACGCTCGTGCTGCATTTTCGTTTGCAAAGATTCATTTTTAAGCGTTACACATGGTGAAGCGGTAATCGTAATACAATCGGACAGTGACCGATTTCACCTAAAAAAATAAGTCGAAAATATGGAATACAATTTTTCTACGACGCTTCGTTTCTGAAAAAGTACGGTTTGAAAATTTCTCAACTATACTTCAACTTGGCTAGATGCCGGCTAGGTAAGAAAAAACGATCGGCAACAGTTTAATTACGAACCTTTTAAATTGATTTTTCCCGATAATGGGGCATTTTACGAAAAAATGTTATTCTACGTTTTCGACTTATTTTCAAACGTAGTTTAAAACGAGATCGACAAAATTTCAGTATACTTGTCGAATATTCAAAGTCGATTTCCTCGAAAACGAAGTCCCTGCCTGATCGTCCTGCGATAACCGCCTCATCTTGAGCGCAAAGAAATCTGCGCTATTCCTTTGCCTCGGTATCTCTTCTATGAAACTAGATAAGTAAAACGACAGTTATAGTTATAGCTTAGGGACATACCACAGAGACGAGAATGTTCGTACGACTTCGGCAACCTATTGTCTCTTTGAAGATAAAGCTCGAGCGAAATGTGGGAGGAAAAAGAGAAGGAACGCGGATACGTGTGACCTGGTTCGCGACACGATTCACCTCGCTGGCTTTAATCTATATACTGTTGAAGAACCAGCTGGAATGTTTTATAGAAGCATCTGGCGATCGTGCGATGAGTTTCCGCCCAATTTCGACTTTACATTCCGGCGCATAAACCTTGGTAAAAGAAATTTTAGTTAAAGGCTTATACCTGGCAACGTTAGTGGATTGGAGATCGAATTCGAGCAGATCTGAGAGTATTTCGTGGTAGCTCGAACGGAGGTAAAGTTTCGAAGCGACGCTGATTAGGCAGGAAATGCGGAATCATTCGGAGAAACGTCGTGAAAATTGTCCGCTTCCTACGTTTGATTTTATTTATTCGCCGTATGTTTCGAAGGCGGCAAGACCGTTCGCGTCATAAGTCTTGACTTTCTTTTTCTTCCCAGTTCGTTCTAGCACTTGACACTAGGTACTCGTCTCAACACCGGAGCTTGTTTTAATTCTGAACGCGGACATTTTGACTTTCCTTCGTTTTTTCCCTCATTATTTTCCTACCTTTAGTCCTAAGACTTTTATGCTCGATGACTTTCTCATATTTTCGTACGGATGCAGTATACGCTGCTCTGTTTACTGCAAATATTAAGCGAAATTTTTCGATTACAAGCGAACGATATATGCGATCAGACTACGATTTTGAGACTACGTAAACGTAAATTTCCAGCTTCATTTCTGTAGCGTCGTATGAAAAACGCCTGCCTGAAGTACGGTTAATTGGCATTACAAGACACATGCATACTACCGTGCGTGAATGAAGCGACACACACGCGGACGTGTACTATACACGAACAATCCAGTTTCTTTGCCCTCGCCGACCCGTATCTGTCCTCCCACACGCGAGATTGTTACTAATTAAGAATTCGTGAATTCAGCCATGCCACTACGACCAACAATAAGGACACTGTGAATTTAAAAGAAAAAATGATGTCAGTCTGAAAAGCTAATTATATTCGATGGCTGTCGGCTACTTAAGGCTATGGACGATTTTGTCGCAAATAAATATCCCATCAAATACGACTACGCATACACGTATCAAATTGCAAAATGTCGTTTCTTGAAATATAGTATAGCATAGTACTTTAATCTCGATATTTTACACCTATAGCTTGCACCTGACACGACATTTCGTTGAATCGTGATAGATAAGGTTGGCGATCGAGATCATAGGGTTTATGACACGGACGCCAAACTAGGCTATTTTCGAGGAAAACGTTAATCAATACTTTACAGAAGACTGTTCGAGCCAGATGTCAGGGCCTAGAAATGGCTTTATGGTCGCAGAGTGTCAGCATTTCTGGGTACTATACGAACGACTGGGCTGGTCTTGGCGTTTGCACCCTCGGTAACGATAGACGTGTCATAAACCCTTGAAACCGCGCACCAGTTCATAAACGCGAAAGTCGTTTCTCCTTCGACCTAGTCACTCCATTCACTCGTGCTACCATCTTAATAAATTTTCAGTCGTCCTGTAAGAACCTAGTCAAACGTGAATTGTTCATTTCTGGTAAATTTGTTCTTTAGCGTGGATAGTAATTGACTGGTAATAGAAAATTTAGCAAATAGTATTAGCACCGGTCAAGTTCAGCCATGGAAGAAACGACATTTCATACGCGGATCTTTCCTTGAGACGAAAGATCGTCTAAAATACGAATTACTTCCAAACTAAACGATTTTGAACATTTTCTGGGGCAATGAATGATTCTCGATGCAAATATTTAAACAGCGAGTACACGATGGAATGCAATTAAGAATCGGTTAGAGTACAATTACAGACAGTGAACGCAATGGAAGCACGTGTATACGTCGATACAGTGTATGTGTCGAAAGCTTTCGCACCGTCGTTCGTATCGTTTATACCTGATGACAAGATACTAAATGGAATGTGAACCATTCGACGTTTCGTCATTCGACACTTGTCACACTCTTCCTTTTCTTTTCCCTTTTCCTTATTCCATTGGATTCTGCGTTTCTTTTGTCGCTCTGTGGGGACAATCAAGTTTTACCAAGTGTCAGGAATGCTACGAATTCCTGATATTTGAACGTTTCCACAAACATCGAGAGGTTCTTATAAGATTTAACTTTGTAAGATTTCCATGTTTTCGATGTGTCTAGGTATGTAGCGTTAATTCTCGAACCCTCTCGTTTGCAAAATTACAGCAAAGTAAAAGTTCCTGGTGTTTTCTACCATATTTTGTAGCAGGGAATGATTCATACGCACACAAGCTACATCCTCAATGTACCTCGTAGGAATCATTTAGACGGTCGTTCAAAGGAGGTCGACCTCGAGATATGTCAATTAAATTAATACAAGTTAGACCGGCCGGGGAACGAGCTCTCATTTCGTGCGACGTTCTCTCGTACGAAGAATTTTATTTGCCTTCTTGATCTGACAAACAAGATCACTTTTCATTTGGACACATTTCTTCATTACGCTACGCGACGTATATTTCACAATTTGTGACCCGTGTATCTCGGCGCTCGTTCCACTCTTAAATTGGTTGATTATGCTACGCCTAAGTAACGCAGACGCCAAATTTATTTGTTATTTTATGCTCATCTCATTTCATTTCATTTGAAGAACACACGAAAGCCAGGCCCGAGTAATTTATGATACGGGTATAAAACGAAATGAAAACAGCAGGATTGCTAATAAAGCACGATTATCTTTTATTCCTTCTTTTTTTAATGCATTGAAAATACTCGCTACCTGCTACGGTATATCTTTTTATCGTTTTCGTTTGAAATTCAAACTCTCGTTACGTTATTACGTTATTATATTATATCTTCATAATTAAATTTTTATTATACATTGGTTGCACACTTGCTGCGTTAATAGATAAAATCTTCTCGCTATATGGAACACTTCATTATGTAAATTAAAAACGCTCTTCGTATTTTATGTCTCAGCAAGCATCCTCTGATTCAGTATCTTTTAATTTTCCTCTTAACGGTGTTTTCCTTCGTAGATAGATGTTACAAGCCGTTCGAGAACAGTTATCAATAAAGATATATCGATAAGCATTATCGTTAATGAATATATTACTCGCATTATGGAAATGTAGAAACAAAAGCCACAGAGGAATTAATGTGCTCGCATCGTCTCTTATGTTAGCCGAAAGATTACGTTTTTCGTGAAAGTTTAGAAAGTGAATTTTTCGTAACACTACTCATATTTTCGACGAAGATAGAGCATTCGGTGTTTCTGGCCAACTTTTTTCATTTCGGTCAGCTGTAGTTGCACAACAGTCGTCATTGTATCGGATAACTGTTCAATCGGCGTGCTTGTGAGAACTCTCGACTTAGAAGCAGCGCATTAAAAGCTGCCTTTTCCGCCTCCACCCTTTCACTTTCGCGCTCTTTGTCCTCGCCGATTGGATTGCTCTTCTCACGATGATAGAAAAAACCATTGCATTCTGAGCGTGCCATTCACTGCCGGAGAATTGGGCCATAGTGCCATTTATTTCGCAGCATCTTTACGAGAAACGAGAGCCTAGTTTCGTGCGTCTCTTGCTCTCCAATTTTAAATCTAACGAAACTTATTTCTCTTATTTTACGACTCGTTTTATTTACCAAGAAGCTTCTTAATTATGCACGAAACGTAACATCTGTCATTAATAAATTCTATACGTTATTTATTCTAGAATACCGGTGACCGTATTGCATTAAAATACAGCGAGGTTGAAAATGTTTTGCGGGGAATTGCAATGTCTGTTTAACATTTTTTTTTCTCTTTTAATTATTTTTCCCAATTTGTTCGCAGAGATTCGTTTTCCATTTATACAAAACGTTTCTATTTATATCCGTGAAACTGCAACGCACGAGATATAAAGCAAGTGGTTCGCGTGATTAAAAGAGAGAAAAATATATCGGTTTTCAATTAGCTCGAAAAATATTGTTCGTAATATGCACGGCGTGTCTGTTTTTCTTCATTCTGCATCGAACGGGATATCCAACGCAGCGAATAGAATTTTTCCACGGTCGGGCTGAATTTCATCGCCAGATCACAAAATTCAGCAGCTCGAACCGATAAATTAACCGAATGCATTTTGAGTAGACATCGAATAATAAACAAATGGAGAATTTCCAATCGATATGAAATCGACTCTGACCAATGTATCGTGTCGCATCACGCAGAAATGGAATTCAATGGAATTGAAACAGAGCGCCGTTCCTTCGAACGAATTCGACGATGATAATTAAATCGCGATGTGATGAAGGGGGCTTATTAACCGAGATACTCATCACGATCCATAGAAATTAATAGCGAACGAACAAAAGAATTCTCTACGCGAAACGTATGGTCTATCGAAGGAAATAAGGAATAGCATGCACGAACGATAGGAATATATCTACAACGATATTATTATCATTATTAGGTATATTTCGTCTAACGATCAAGTCGCGGTATAATTGTTGCACACGGGTATCAATATCAGTACAGTTATTTGAAACAACGAATCACGCGTGTACAATGACGTCTCGTGAAACACGTGTCACCGTGATCGCATCTCGTCCCTCTTTCAACTCTACCTAATTATACGCCTCTTTTACTGTCGCGATACAAGATAATGCCCTAACGTTGAGCCACTATTTTCTAAACATTCTTTCGCGAGAATTTATCGAATAAGCAAATTTCAGCTCCCATGTTTTACAAATAATAGCGTTCGTTGCTCGAAACGCGCAGAAGAGACCATAATAGTCTGCGTGTGAAACTTTGATAATGCGATTAAACAATTTTTACGAAATCCAATCAATTCAAAATGAATCTTATAGTTTTACTTTTAATTCCTAGTACTTGTATAAATAAAGCAATCTTGGTACAAGATAATGTTAATTAATTTCAGTTACACGTTTCAGGAATATCGCAACGCTTCGCGAATCTGAAACGCTGTACGATAACGTAGAAGGCAATTAAATAACAAATGACGGACGATGACCACGCTAGCACGAATAAGGATGAACAACAGTTACGAGTTCGTTCTCTACAGGTTTACGAGAAAGAAGTGCACGGTAGGACGGAGTGCAATTCAATTCGTTACAAAGCGACGCGAGCTTTATTTGCCGTGAAACGTTTCCAATTTGTCGCTGATAAATTTGTTTTTTAGTACTTATGGTAAGGTGCGTGGCCATTTTATCGCACTTTATTCTCCCTGCGGAACACGTTCCCGCGATTTCACTTAATTAAATTTATCCATCGCTACCGCCTTAAAAAAAAAAAGGAAAATAACGTGCCAATTCCATAGCGTTGTCTCGACGAACGATACGAACGCGTCAGAGATATCTGTTTTATTCGCCGTTCTATTTCATATTATCGATTCGATGTGCGGAAGTTTCGGAACGCGGAGCCGGACGATCGGTAAAACAATTGTAAAAAAAATTGTTATAGAATCAGAACGAAATTAGTAGCTCGCGTGATTCTAGCACCAGCTAGCAGATTAATGGCCGTGATGCTATTTTTTGATCCGTACTTTTCCGCAGAAAGTTTCTCGTTCTAATAAACCGGTTTACTTCGATCTCCTTTGAATATGCAGAACTCTCTCCGATACACTCTGTTCATTCAGTTTTAATAGACAATAAACTTGGTCATAGACTATAGGAAGCAAGAGAGAAACAAATTCGAATATTCTCAACTCTCAGCCATTGCTCTTCCCAAACCCGTGACGAACCCCTTGAAAAGTCCGAACCAGGGTTTCAACGTAACACGTACAACACATATTTCTTTCATTCGTGTATCGACAGGTATGGAATAGCCTGAAACGATCGCATTTTGTCACGGATATTCCGAGGCGAGAGAAACGCGGTACTCTCTCTCTGAAATGCATCCATGATGCACGAGGCAAAGCACATTCATAGCCAAGATGGCGTGTCGATATGTACGACACGTCGATCGATGGTTTCTCGTCGAAAACACTGTATTCCTTGCATTTTTCCTTATCTCATTCAACTTTTACACGCCTGCATCGCTGATCTTTTTCCCTTCGACTCGAGTTTCGCCAGTCTTTCCGTTCTGTTTACGACCTTCCTTCTTCGCTCTCTGCACCTTCGTTTTTATCTATCCCCGTTCTATTTATTTCGCTCTTTTTCTTTATTTTCTCTCAATTTTTATAATTCCACTTTCTTGTCGAATTCTACTTTCTTGCTCGTGTCGATATCGCTCGCAGTACCCACTTCGCATAACAATTACTTTTCACGCGTTTCTCCTCGTTCTCTTTTTAGTTTTCCTTGGCAAATCTCATTCACGGTTAGACGTATTTTCAATTTGTATTTTTAATTCAATGGATCGAGTTTCGTTGTATAACATCTTCGCGGCACTTTCATCTTTCTTCGCGTGTATTATTATTCGTTCGTTCTACGCTCGTCTCGTTTTTCAATGTTTTTTAAAAGTATTCGCGTCGTTTAATTATTCATTCGCGTCTGTTGTTTCGGCTTCTTCTATTCCCGCTCACTCATCTTTGTAAGCAACTTTTATATCTTCCAAAAGTTCAGCTTTTTCAAAGAAACGCGCCCCTCCTTTGCCTTTTGCGCGGTAAATATTTTCTGTTGCATTCTATCCATCTTTATCCCCATCTTTTGTTCCCCTCCCTTCCTTCTTTTTCATCTTCCAGCTTCATGCCCCGTCTCTTTTTTATCGTTTATTGTAACAGTGTTTCATCTACGTACGAATCATTAATATTTATGTCTCCGATATTTAAGCTCTTCTTTCTCCCGTTTTCTTTGTTACGTGGCCGACGAGATACGATAGCTAGACTATAGACAGTCGTACAGACTTGTGCAGGTATCTTGCGATCATTGCAACGCAGGTCGCTCAGGTTTAGCGCAATAAATCAACTACGAAGCTGACGCGTCGCTCGAAAATGCAGGAAACCTCGGGAATCTGACTCTCGACCATTTTTTGGCGTCCAAATGTCGCGCCTAGCTTACGTTTCCGATGCCGACACGACACTGGGAAGGCGATTCTAGAGGTCTAGATTTGGCCAGGCACGCGATAGAGTATGCAAAATGTCCTGGAGACAGCCGACATCTTGGTCAGTTTCTCTTTTCCGCGTTTCCATGAATCCGAGGACGAGAGAGGAAAATTTGCTTCGCAAGGAACGCGCTCTCGAATCTACCGCGATTCCACGCACCAGCGTAAACCTAATTACGATCCGAGTCTGACTCTAAGTCTGACTTTAAACCTAACTATGTAAAATCTAAAGTTAATTACGTAAGTAGTTAATAAGCACCTTTAGGAACGAACTTTAGCTCCGGCACGGACACTCGGACCGACCTTTTAAACTTTCTTGTCGAAGTTTCTATATTTAAGAATAAATTCCTCGAATGGATCGCGCCGAAATAAGAGACACAATGTTACTACGATACGTAACACCCCGATTACGTTTACGTAACGTTCTTTAGATAATAAATCGATCGTATTATAATTTCATGATACGATTTTATTTCCTATCTTAAATCAGAGACAGTTGACGAACATCGATATACAATGGACGTATGCATATTTAATTTTCCAGCTAGCTTTGCCTAGCCAGCGACTGAAATTCTCGGTATACATAGTTGGAAGGGTTGGTTTGTGAAGTGACCCGTAACGTCACAGCTTGGTGAATGTGAAATTCTTAGCTGCAGAGTCACGGTGTGCTAAGGGCGTGTATCACATTCTCCCCGAATCTCTAAAATTTCACTTCCATTCTTCTATCTTCACTTTCGCTATCTTCTCTTCTCACCACGATTCTCCCTTCCCCGTTGTTACTCCTCCACTTCCTCATGTTCCTCGTTATTCCACTCTACTTCCCCTTTCTTCTTCGTACTCTCCTTCTTCGTTTTCTTCTCTTTCGAGTTGCAGCTTGCTCTGTTCGTTCTGTCGTGCTCCGTCATCTTCCTACTCTCTCTCTCCGTCTGTCTCCCTCTTATATTTGCTTGCACGCGGTATAGAGCCGCGTTACTCGACTTCCTCAATTTGCATGCTAATAGAGGCGCAGGCGAATCGCGGATAATTAAAGGCCCATTGTTGCGTGTCGCGGAGCAAGCTCGCGCAACCGTGTAAATTTTCCTGCATTCCGTCAGCACACTTTCGCCCCAATCCCTCGCCATCGCCAAACCATCCGACGTTCGTAGATATTTTATGATTCTTTCGATCAACGTCGAATCACTCGCGCGCGTCCCATTAACGATTTGGTTGTTCATAACGATACGAAATACGTGGGAGAAGACGATCGATGTGTCTTTCGTATATCGCGTAGCTGGCTCGGTCAAATACAACGTGCGTGTTACATAAAAAATCAGCTTGTAGAAATCGGCATTCGTTGTATCACGCTATGCCTACTGAAGCTACCTGCAAAGCTGATAAAACGTCGAGATAAAATTCTTAATGGCCACGGCTTAACACTCCGGAAGCCTCGAGCAGCAGTACGTACTTGCACGGACCCAGGGCGTAAAAACCAACGACTCTTTATCCTCTATAAAATGGAAAAATGTCGAGAAAAAGGGAAGAAATTTTACTGTTTGCTCCGACGAAGTTATCTCGTTGTGTCCAATACCTCGTATCCAGTTACGTAAAACACTACATGCACAGCTTGCTAATACGAACTTTTCTTCCCTAGAACATAAAGAGTAAAAAGGAAGAGAACTTTCTTTCTTTTCTCTCGTCCAACCGAGTTATTTTCCCTCCTTCTTATGTACCCGCTCCGTGTCATAAAAGTATTCGTCGTCGGTTCGTTTATTCTTTTACAAGTTTTTACAACTTTGTGGCGGTAATAGCCGAGCACTCGAACGAGGCGGTAAAAAATATCGGAGATCGTAAATTCGGAAGGCACCTTGCGCTATCTTAGCCTGGTCGCTAAAGGTGCCTGATGGAAGATCAACGGCTCGTGACCACCTGCTCCACAATGGTGTTCTATTGTTGTGTTCGTGGCAGGCCAGAAGTCGCAGTTGTTGGCTGCTATGGTGTTTCGCCGGATACCGGATGCGGCTACATGCTCCACTAACTTTTCCGACGTCTTTTACCATCGCGGCCTTTTCAAATACCGATACTGACCCAAGGGCTATTTACACGGAGATAAAAACCATAAGTGTTGCTTTGGCTATTCCCATGACTTAATGTGGTATGCGATAACATGGTGTTTCGTTTTATGGCCATATAGATAATTCGATTTCGTCGTATAATTTCGTTAGGAATCTCTATACGTCGTACCGTTTTTCTTTACCTTTTTCTAACAGTATTTATGTATCGTATAAACGACGATGATACTCTTTCAACCGAATGAATATAATCGCGTTATCAACGAGTTTCACCTGTCGGAGTTCGTAACAAAAGTTGAATAAACCGATCTTATGCGAGTAAAACCTTGATTCAATATTAATTATAACAGACCGGATGAAAGCGGTAATCGAATCTTTATGAAAATTTAATTAATTGATTTTGTGCGAGATGGGTATTAAATTCAATGAATATTAATTAGATAGCTAGTCAACTGGAAAGCGCTACGTGCTAACCGAAAGCAATTAACGAGAAGAAGAATAGATCGACGTTGATTATTTTGAAAAATAATAATATCGATAGATCGACATTGGAATATTTGACCAGTCGAATAAATCCGACAGAGATGGACCGCTAGGAGAAGCAAACCTACGTATATAATCTCGAAAATATCCACTAGACGCGCGATGCGTCGACGTTACTCTATTACAATGAACGCGAACAAGCGTTTTATCAAACTTTGCTGAAAGTTGCCATTTTAATATCTGGTAAACTAACAAAAATTCTTTTTACGTAACTTATAAGAAATAGACTAAATTTCCTATTTGAGTAAGCATTAACTATTTTTATAAGTATTACGTTGTAAATATTAGCTATTCTCATAGGGACTCTAATAACAGATAATTATGCCACGTAGTAAAATATAGCGGTATATAATTATATTATATAACCTGCTGAAAGATGAATTTCTACCAGTTGTTATCCCAGCCGTCTTCTAGACCTATTCGCTTCCGCGCTATCGGTAGCAGCTATCATTTTTCTCATACGAAAGTCCGCTTTCTCGAGATAATGATATTCGAAGAGGAAAAGGCAATCCTGTCGCGACAAAATTCTAGCCGAACGCCGACAAAAAGGGTTGCTCGAGCCTCGAGACGCGATCCAATTACTACGCGAACAATAGGCCAAGAAATTGGTCTGAAATTTTGATGCGTTCCTGTACCCTTCTCGTCCGGTGAGACAGACCGGAAGAATCGACAAAGCCTACCGTTTAAAAATTGCAAGAGCTGCGGGACTACTGGCTGGCACAATACGTTATTGTGAAGGGCGATCCGAGAAGAAGCCGAACAGCGGTAAAGTTCAGGGAAACCATAGCTACTCGGCCAGCGAAACGAAGGCAATCGAGTGCACAGCCCAACCAGCTCCGACTTCCGACTTCCACTTCCTATATAAATTATTGCGAGAGCGCTTCTAAAGGCCCTCGCTTTCGACGGAATTTGCGAGCTCGAGATCGCCTTACTTTGATTCTGTTTTCGCGTTTACAATTCGCCGTTCACGTGAATTTTCGTCCGGTGTATAGATCGCACGATTTTGCGAAACTTCAGGTCTATGATCGAACTGCAAATAGCATGCAAATGCAGTAGGTGTAGAAAATATTTGTACGGTCTTTAGGACGGAATAAATTTTCTTTCTTAATTCGGCTGAAAGACGCGAATGTTTTTGAGAGTTGGAAAGATTAGTTTACTATGTGATCTGGGTGAAAAGAATTTTAGAAAAGTTGCGGGTAATCGAAATCGTTGTAAGTAAATTAATGATGCAAGTGAAAATGAATCAACTTGAAAAATCCAAGGACGATAAATGGGAAATCCGTAATGTGAAAAAAATACTTGTTCGTCTATGATTGTACAATTAGGGAATAAAAGATTTAATCGATCGCAGCTTAAGTCGCGTGTAATCGATTGTCCTTGTTACTACAAGAGCAGGCTTCGCAATGCTTCGAAATAAAAGCCGAACTAAACGACCGACAAAAATAGTTGATTAATGGATTCTTGTTACATGGATTCGTTGTGATGTAATTGGTCGCGTCATCGCGATGGAAAACCGACTATACATATCATTTGGGCATGGATTTTCTTCCTCACATATCCTATTATGTAACTTGTTATAATAACGTGCACTCGCAATGTAAGAGAAAGCGTTTGTTATAATTTGATTAAATCGAATTGTCTTAACACGATTAGTGCGGCTTTATCGACCATACATCGACTCTCTATGGCAGTTCAAATGTTAAAGCTTCTTTGCTCGCACTCGTCTAAAATTAACTGAAATACGTCACGTTAAAGAGTAAGACAGAATCGTAAGATTGCAAAAGAATTTATCGATCGCTGGATATAAAACGTTTGAAGAATTTTAGAAATTCTGTACAATTTGTAATAAAATTCTTAAATAAAATTCATTTAAGTACCGGAATATTAAATAACTAGTTTTTGAAGATGGATCGTCAAGATCTCTTTGAATATATACAATTATTTATTATAATATTATAAATGCGATTCACGTCCGATGAATTATGGAATAGTGTTGTCGACAAAATTATTTTCATATATTGAGAATTCCCCTAGAGATTGAAACTTGTATCTACAGATTTATCGTTAATGTAGCCTATAAATTACTCTAACTCGTCGGTGAATGGATGTGTATTAGCAATGCGTGTAATTATTATATTGAAATGTACACTCATCTACTACTAATTAGTAACTATACATCAATGAAAGATTAAAACCCGATACGAAAGCTTATCCATCTAACATTCCTACATAATACTTCTGCGTTCCATCTTCCTTTTCGCAGAATTATTATATAAAATTGACTGTTCTTTACGGAAAAAATTACCGGACAGATGAAAGCTCGCTGCTTTAATCTTTTTATCCAAAAGGTTAATAAGAACAAAGCGAGATCCGAGCATCGATATGTTCGATAGCATCGTTAACATCATATGGATTTAAGGGAGTTTCCAATATTTGCAGAAAAACGTCAATGAAGAAATCACTCAAACGTTCTTTTTCACGAGATGACGTAGATATTTTGTGGAAAAAGGATATTTCATCTCTCTTATTCCGGTCCGGAACACGAAGGGGAAGTTCCTCTCGACAAGTTCTCTTTTCGAACGCGTGTAATTGATGCCGTTTCATGGAAGAAGTTCGAAAAGTGGCTGGGAAAGCAACGATCGTTCGACCAAAGGAATACCTATCGATTTTCCATTATGTTTGCTCTTTTCACTGGAAACACGTTCTCCGATGGTGGAAAACTACGCGCTATTTTCTCGATAGTTTGGTCCGGCGATCCTGCAGTTAGTTACATCACCGAAGAACCGATGTAACGGTGGCTTTATTCACCGAAACGTTCAACTTGATCTCTTTCTATTTACCCATCAGTGGGCTCTTCCAATTGCGCGAAAAATTCCATAGTTTTTCGCTACCGATTTTCGGTATCAATTGCAATCAAAGGTATCGACCGAAACGGCAAGAACTGGTTAGGGTTATCGACGTATTAAACGACTGGTCCATTTGACTTGCTGAATGCAGCCATTTAATGCTCGAGCATTTGCCCTTTTTTGCTTGGAAAGTGGACCGGTCTTTCGAAAAGGTGGCTTTGATGGAGAGCACTTATTAAATTATATTTGAAATTGTTTTAATTCTTTTCGATTAAAGTTGAAAATCTTTTTTTTTTTTTTTGAAAGAATAATTTCTAAAAGCGAACGAAAAAAAGCTGTTCGATAGCAACATCTAGATGCTGCAATGAATGAAGAAGGCAATAGATATTGGGAAGAGAGTAACAAGAAGGTTTGTAAAATTTGTGAAGAAAGTGAAGGAAGAAGCATGGCACATTTGACGAAAGAATGCAAAGTAACGAGAAGATTAGGTAAAGACGAAGGAGTAATATGAGGAAGAGTAGATGGATTGAAATAGACGTTAAAAACAAAGATAATAAGGGGAAGGAGAAAATAAACGAATAAAAGTATAGAATAATAAGAAGAAATATCCCGAGAAGGGAATCATTATCTTAAATAATAAAAAACAAAAAGCTGTAATTGTAAATTGTAATTATACGTTCGATTTCAGATAATATCCAATAAATTACGGGGCAAAGTGTAATTAACTGTTTAATTTATGTGCTTTGGTAGATTCGCGTGTGAGCAAATAATGATACCGGGCGATCATTATACGAAATTCAATTCCACGTGTTTAAAACGCGCCACAGCAATTAACCATTAAACATGTTATCACGAAACGACAAAAGCAAATTAATTATTAAAAATACAGAAAGATGACACGCGTCAAGCTCTTAATTAAATGAAGCGGCATTTTCCCAGATACTCGATGCCCTACATTTAGCGAGGACATCGACTTCCATCAAATTCTCATCAAACTGATCAAATTTTCCTCAGAAGCATTGAAGCTTCCCTACCACATAATGATAATAACAACAATATTAATAAGTCGACTTTATCGTGCGCAAAGAGAATCACTGACAAACGAACAGGTGAAATTAAAACGAAATAGGACGAAATTCGCTTCAAAAACCTGCCCTAAATATATTCCTTGACATTTTCATTGATCGATAGCTTTTGTTACGAACAATATTTTGTTTCAATATATATATATGTACAATGTAGTAAGATAATAAATAGCGAAGAATGTATATAGCAAGATGTCATCATTGATAATCTCTGTATACATTTGTATTCACCTAACAACGCAGACTTCGGACCTACAGAAGCTACACTAAGAAAAGTAAATGTCATATACATATATTCGTGTATTCGCATATATTACTGTCACATATATTCCTCAGGATTATTACGATATTATAAAACAACGTCGAAGAAACAGCGCATTTCTTCATACGAAACGAAATCCGAACATTTTATTTCAGCAGAGTCTTTAGAAAGTGCGGTTGCAAAAAGAAGAAAGGTACTAACGCAGGGCAAGTAAACTGGCTGAAAATATGCTGCATGAGATTATGCAGAAATGCTCCATATACAATTTCGTGTAAAGCGTCGACGGAGGAGAGCGAATTTAAAATTCTATATTTATCGTCAACCGGTCGAGCGAGACGAAAAATTTGTACCCAATATTTGAAAACATCGCGTTAACTTTTTTCTATACAAATTTTAGATCAATTACATGCGAAAAATATAAGTAGACATCCTCATCAGGATGTTTCAATCGATGGAAACGCAAACGTTTCAACATCTCGAAACGAAAGAAAATTGGCTTGTACCATTTTTAAAATAAACGGTCCATTTTTTACTCACTTTTAGATGCCCCGAATATATGCATCAATTAAGACGGCTATCGTGATCACGTTGATGAAATTTGAAGCCAATCTGTGAATGTATATCGGATGAGAATCGACGTTGCCGCGAACAAATCCGTGCTCATCTTCGAATTGTCCCGTTATTTAAACCTAAGCAGTGCGTTGTTGTGAGTGTTGCGCTGGTGGCTCCAGTTCGAAATCGTTTCGAGCCATTATTCCATGAAGAGCGTTGCATCAGAGAAACATGCGTGGCTATGAATACGAATATCTGCCGCGGGTGCAACTGTCACTGTCCAATTATCCAATGACGAACCACGGCCTTGTCGCGCCTTTTCGAACAATGACGTCCTATTACGCTGTTTTAGTTTGTTTGTCGTCGAACGACGACGTTTCGCTTTGCCCCGCCCGTTTGCTCACTCCCTGTCAAAGTCGCCAACGATCGAAAACTGCGAGTCTCTGGTACGAAAATTCGCAAGAGATTCACATTGGACTAATTCCTGTACGCTAACCTGGCAGATCGATTCGATCGAGAAGCGAGAATGATAAACGATGTGAGCGATAGAAGCAAAGATTTCCGATTAAAGCAAAAGACGTATTTTTGTTAAGAGACGACTTACTCGGGACTTGCCACTTTAATAAATTCACAGGGAGAATAAAATACAGATTGATCTATCTCATCTACTAGATACTATAACGAATTAAATATCCCATTTTCGACAATTTTGTACTTACAAACTTCTCGCGGCATAAAATTCGCAGTCTGTTCATCGACTTTCTATAAAATGCGAACCGTGCCATCTGCCATACCTTCGAAACCAACTTCTCTTACGTTTCGATCGATCCTAACGTTCCCAACGTACGAAAATCATTCACGGCCGTTTTGCTAAGGTTTCTTCCCTCGCGATTCATAATCTCGTCACTTTCGCTCCTTCTTGATCGCGCATACACTCGCAAACGTTACGTTATACCGTTCGAGGGTCCGGGAACGCATTGTGTCAGAAGAAGCCTGTGAGATTACGTCGCGCGGGGCCAATTGCAAAACGGCGCGATCCGCTCGCCGAGAATTATTCATACGGCGGTCGTGTGGTTATTGTTGTCTGGGAGCGGGCCAGGTAACGAGGCGCGAGTTCGTGGAAATCGTTCCGCGAATATTTCCACGGCTACCAGAATCGTCTGATTAATCGCAACGCGTAATCGTCCCGCAGATTTGTCACGGCTGATAAATCTTGCTAATTACAGGCCGGCGCGTTTCGCGCCAGCTAACCTCTGGCAAGAAACTGTTCCGACTGTTTTCGACCGGTGCGCTAATTAGCGGAACAAGCTAATTACGTGGAAATTATAATCGATCGGACCGCTAGTGTAACCTGCCGATTCAGCTTGCAACGATTTGGTTGGGTCACGAAAGGGTTGAGGCAAGTGATTTAGTGACGCTTGCGTCTATCTGTAATTACATTGAATAGAGAACTAATGGCGTTATGTTACGAGAAGAATTCACAAGTTGATATCATTATACTTTGTACAATCGATATATGATATACATTTTACGATCAAGAGTTTATAACTCGCATTTATATCCCCGGTGACTAATGTATCGACAAACGTGTCTCAGGACGTGGATAGTCCTTCTGGGGTTTGGAACGTCTTTGCCACTTAAAGTTGACAAAGTAGTAGTGTAGGTCAACGTAGAGACTAGGCCCAGAGGGAAAATGAACCCCGTATCACGAAGTAGCGTGTCACGAGTTTACAACGCGTCTACTGGTATCCAGTGTGCGGATACTGCAGCTCTCTTGCTCAATAACTTTCCAACTAATATTTTATATTTGATATTTTTCATGCGGCAAAAGATGCTAACAAATACAAAGGATTAAAAAATGACATTTAAATATTGTTAGGACGTGATTGGTTCATTTTCTTCTTTACACAGTCACTGACACAAGATCGAAAGGCATGAATCATGCATTATGTGAAGCAGCACATCCATTATGTAGACAATGCGAAGTGTCTGCTTTAACTTGCTGCCGGATTTTAATTTTATTTACAGCCTACACGGAACCTAACATTTTTACATTTATTTTCTTTTTTACAAACGCGTTAATTTAAAAAGCAAAAGTAAAAAGCAAAGTATCTGCTCACGATTCCTATCTTTCGTATAATTTTTTGTCCTAGTGGCAGAGTAGTTTTATCCGAACTCGGTAACCGATTGCGTCACGTGTTTATCACGTAATCAAAGTTTGATCGTGAATGATTTATGCTTTACATAACGAACGTTTAACAAAACGAGCCAAAGGAGAATAATGGAAGCATCGGAGATGTTGACGCGTTCGAAAACACAGAAGCTGTAATTCAATTGTTACAATATGTAAAAATCTCTGCGCAGATTAAAAGCTAAAGCGAAGAATCGCGTTAAACGGCAACTTGTCAAGCAGCTGCAAGAACAGTGTCAAACAAATGTGTACATTAGTCGTTCGTAACACATTAACAATGCGGAATAAGATTTCCACATTGTTGGTGATAAAAAAAACAAGCGTGTTGTTATAGTCAAACATGGATCGACGTCGTACGTATTGTGTCGCAATAAATTTTCAAATGGTTTTAAATGATCTTCCTTCTTTTGTGAGCAAATATCTTTTTTACCATTGAAATTCACATCCTTCTATAAAAATTTATTCACACAGTAACTTGTTTGATAACGCGAAATAATAACTTCATAAAGACACAAATTACTTGAATAATAAAGAAAGTATCTGATCGCAGAATAATAAAATACGATCGATGGATAAGCAAATCGCTTTATATCTTCGTACCATTGATATTATACGACGAAATAAATAACTCAATTTATAAATATCGGATTATACAACAATAAGACGCATTAAAATATAATTTATATCGTATTTTGCGTTACTGCCTTGCTAGTAAATATTCGAAAACTCAAATAGGAGATATATTACACAAACTAAATACCACGGGATACCATGAGAAAGACCGCTGTATCGAAAAATTCAACCCTTTTTATCCAAACTTGAGTCATTCATTGTACTTGAGAGCGTAGTTCTCGGCTCTGGATGATCCACAGTATCTAGTTGACGTATCGATCAACCGTTCAACAACCAAGCTGCTATTTATATTAATCTTCAGAATTTAGAAACTCAGAATTTACAAAGTTGCGGAATGTTTGGATCACATCGTGCAACGAAAGCAGTTTGAATAGCGTAACATCGTAGAACTTGAGAAAAGTCACGTTTATGAAATTGAACAGAGGATCTTAGCGAAATAGAAAAGTCTTTAATATTTCCTGCTGCAACAACGATTTCGTGATGACTCTGTTATATCTGAAAAAAGAAACACTGATAAGAAGATCGATTAGACGCGAACATCAACACATTATCGTAACAATTGCATCACGAGTATCGTTATTATTTGTTATTACGATTATCTGGTTTAATTGTGGTAAGAAGAAACGGAATGGCGATTGGCAATTCGATATCCAGCCACGGAGTTGTCGCGATAAAGTCTGCATGATGCGGCCAATCTGCGTGACTTTGGAAAATTAATCCCAATGTTGAACGAATCGATCGAATTGAACGCGTAGACGAGTGTAGAGCGTGTATTTTATTGCAAAAACATAGACATATCGTCGATCCGAAACCACGTGTATTCTGTTCGAAAGTTTACATGCGGTAAATGAGTTGGTTCGCAGAATTATATAAATATCGTTTAATAATCTATCTCCGAATAGAAATCTACAAACGAATGATAGTCAAAGTTTTTATAATAATAAACTTTCGTATTAGCGTCTCATTTTTGTACTTCAAAATTGCAAGTTTCCCGGATGAATAACCGTGATATCAGGTGGTCTACGAATTGTAGAAAGCAATCAGGTTTCAAAAGTTAGTCACGAAGAGTATAATTTTTCCAGCCAAAATAGGTTAATTGAGCAAAGTAATAGCGCGAGCTAGCTACGAAGTGAAAGGTCCGGGTTCGAATCACAGTACAACACACTGAACTGTTATTTTAGATTTACCATTATCCCGAGTTACAGAATACAGAATGAAATAACTAGACGCAATAGAAAGAAACCATAGTTTCATTTCATTCAGCATATTATCCGTCGCACGCGGTAGAGAGAAGCTATTAACGGATCGTCCCACTTCATTCTGGTCATTTACATATTTGCATTTATTATCGCTCAATTTATCATGCGGAGTTGAAATTGTTAATCTTCCTATTTACATGCATGCGATTAATTTTCACGACTTTATTGTTCAACACTCCGCTTCGTTTTACATAATCTTTTTCCTTCAATTTTTCCTCTTTTCGAAAACTAGCGAAGTTGCGGTATAACGAGTTACGCAATGGTCATTTTTATGATGCATTGGGAAAACCTGGATAACGCGATATCATGTTCTTACTGAGTAAATGATGGAATATGATACGTTATGGTTTCGTTGATACGAAATCCGAATTACGTTTTGTATGTGAAACACGACGGTAATAATATCGATATAACGATAGTGCGTTCATTTTATCGCGAATATCAAAAATAATGTTACTCGGAGATACGCTTACAAGTTTTCTTCGAGAAATTTTTCAAGCGTAATTACTTCCGTAACGAAATAAAAATATAACTCTATACGATTTCGATGAATATTTTAGCAATCGCTTATTTCGCCGGTTGTTTCTGCATAAATATTCCGATCTCACTCGCAGTTAATCTTTGCCAATGCTAGTCAATAGAGTTTATGCCGTTTAAAAGTAGCGGATATTGAGAAACGGACGAAGCAAGAAGAAAAGTAGGTAATTCGACGCTTGATAGAAATTGCTTCCCGGGTGAAAAAAGGGGGAATGGAAAAAAGTTTATGTCATGACTCATAAAATATCGACTAAACGGCGAAGAAAACTTGCAGAAAATCGTTTACGGCGGTTTACCATAAATTACAAAGTTGCTTAAACTATCTACCCACTTGTCTTTTCCTCATAAAACGTAACATTATTTTCTCCACGGTGCTTCTAAAATAAAGATAAGAAACTAATTGAAGTAATTCGTTATTTCAATAAATAAATCATCGCAAATGTATTCTCTTTATCTTAGAAGCAATATAGGAAAATTTTCATTAAAAAAAATCAATCTTCCAAAGATAATTTTAAACAAGATCCTAATATATAAGAAATAGTCAAACCTGATCTTTATCACGACCTACTATGTAGACATCAAAATAGATCGATGGATCCGATAAGCAAGGAGATACGATCGACCTGGTTACACTATCGATGATTCAAGGTGTAGCAGTCATTCGAGTCACTCGATGAATCGAGAACAAGTAATCGCGTTAAAGGCTGATAGATATTCACACGGTAAATCGACGATGGAGTCTGTTTTCGAATTGTGCGCCACTGATACAGCGAATTGCCGGACGTGGTTGACGCGCGCGATTGAAAATAGACGCTTCCGGTTTCTCCTGGACACGTGCACGGGATTCAAGGCACGTAATGTGTGCCACGGAACTTGACCGAACCTCACAAAGCGAGAGTTCAATTGAACAGCCGTTTGCGTTCTTCGCGCGATTTGCAGCTGCGAGTAACCGGCACCGATTACGAATTCGTTTTCAACGCCTCTCGTCTCTCGACTCTATTGTTAATAAGTGATGTTCATTTCCTCTATTAGGATTGGAAAGCGAAACGAAGCGATCCTGGAATTGTTCCCGAGCTCGATGCAGTTTCGCAATTACCTTTCTGAAAGATTCTGCAGAGAGAGGGAGAGAGAGTGAAATACTTGAATAAACTTTTTACCCAGATTCTTGGCATAATGAGCCATTTCCATTCGTATTACTGCGTTGTTTGTATAATAATCGTGTTGCTGTTTGCGGGAATAATTATATGTAATTATATATAATTATCGTGCACAATTGTTTCAATTTCTTTTATGGATTTATTATGCGGTTCCACGATCTCGATGCTATTTTTTGACGATATTGACCTCAAGATATTTATTATCGAATAATATCGATAAAATTATCATAAAGATAGACACGAGAGAAAACTTACATATAGGAATGATACGAAAAAAAGTTTCAATTAATTTTATCTCTCGTTTGTTTTTGCAAAGTTTGAACAGATACGCGTGAAAGATGTCTTATATTAATTAAAAAATAATCGTTGCCATTCCAAATCTGAATCGTCTTTACATTTACCTATGGTTTTACCTGCCATTAAGATGAAAATGAAACAGTCCTTGAAATAACACGAATATAGTACGACGGACTGTTCGAACGAAAGTCACGTTGAGCAAACTTGCTAATTCTATTTGTCGTATCAAGGTAACCAGAGATTGGTGCCAATGAAAAATCCGATACGCGTATCGACGAGTTGACGATTGGAAAATTGCGAATGCAGAATGCCTTCATATTAGCATTGGCAAAATTTGGAAGAATTACTCGTTAACATACGATAAAAATCCCATCAGCTACGAACGTGTTGAACAGCTTTGTGACGCGGTTGGTCTTATCTTATCATCATGGCCGTTGTGACGTTTGCACCTCAGTTCGTTGTTGAATCTCGTAAGCTTCAAAACACCGATGAATCGAGCACCCGAGCATTAAGTATCGAGAAATCGCGACTCGCTTCTCGGAAGTGAATCCAGTACAAGAAGGGTGAAATCAACTTCGTTGATTGCTTTTGATATAACAATGACTATGCTATATATGGAACATAGACTCTTAAATATAAAGAGGATGATGGTTCTCTTAATTCTTGCTCTGTCGTATAAACTGTGAACGTTACGTAACGCAAAAGACACTGTTTTAAACAATATGAAAAAATGATGTCAATGATGTGTAAGCTCGAAATTCTGATATTGCTATGGTAATCTAAATCCCGTGTAAAATACTAATAAAACTTACCTAATATCTAGGAGAGAAAATCTCTATTTAGAAAATATCTGTGTCATTTTATCCAATGAAGCGGTAACTGTACTTATTATATTATTTTTACCATTTGCTAGATATTTATTGATATTTCCACGATAGGAATAGATATCGGGTTTTCCTTTTTTTGAACGTTATCCTGGAGACTTGCAAACTTTATTTGTTAAAATTTCGTTAGTAAACTACATACTACGATAGTTTTGGTACAGTTAAGCGCTATACAAATATTTTTCACACCGATCGTATCTTTTTTCTCATCGTAAAGAAACAGCGAAAAATAGAACGATGAAACGGATACCAATGAAAATCGCAATGGTAGTACACGTTCATTCACTGGATTCGCGAGATTATAACTTTATTTCGCTGCTATTTGCGCAACTGTGTTCGCCGGTCGTAAAATCGCACGGATAACATTTAATGGATGAAAATGTTAAGCAACGGAACCTGCGATCCTGAGAAACAGTAAGGAATACACGCGTGAGATTACACGGCGGGTGTTCGATGGAAAATGTCAGAGCTGGGTGCGCCGTGGTTTGTTATGTGTTTGTTTGCGCGCTATTGTAACACCGTGCAATGTTAAATGCGAACCAAAGAGACAATCCCCGGGCGATTGTTCGTTCTGGAACCTTGGTAATCACGAGATTTCGTGAATAAGCGGTCTCCTGGGAATAATTAGAAGCACAGGGAATCCGCTAAAACGGAGAAATATTTTAGCGAATCTCGGAACACTGGCAAACTTCGTCTTCGACTCTGCTATTATCTACCACTAATTATACTGGAGATCTTCCACGAGATCTTTGGAGATTGAGAGAGATCTCGCAGAGGCTGTCAAGTCGTCTTGTCTAAAGCAATCAACGACAAAGCGTATCGATGTGTATGGAGATTTTCGAATGCGACAAAGGAAAGAATAATCGACTCTTCGATTGTTTCAACGTCTCTTCAAACTTTTCGTATTCAAACTATTCGTACAGCTGCTAAACGCTAAAGGCAAATTCGATGGTTCGAAACTCGCGTTTCAATCCGAATTGACAAACTCTACGGAGAAGTTGAAACCATTTCGAAGCTGGATTGTACGAAAATACCGACGTGTACCAGTCTACAGCTACAGAATTCAATTAAATGGGAGATAGTACGGAATTGTTGGGCGCAAGCAACGGCACTCCGGCAGAGAATGGCAAAGATCTAGGTGCGCTAAAGCGTCTGCGGTGAAATAAAGTATACGTAGAAGGACTGAAACCGTAATCCGGCCAAGCGAGCCAGTCTCTTGACCTGACATTTAATGCTCTTACACAAGTTGCAACTACCCGTTGCTCTTTGTCCGCCAAGATGGTGCTATTCATCGAAACGATACGAGTAGGCCAAAGGGAGGGACGGGCCAATGATTTTATCGTGTCGCGTTTGAATGTGCTGGACGCACCGCAATTTGCTATTTTCCACGGTGTGTGTACCATATCAGTTACGAAATCGATGTTGGTATTGTCTTGTCAGCGGAGATTTGTTGGAACAGACTTTTGCGAATACGACTAGTGATCGTTATTATCATTATTAGCATAGTCCTGAATCGGATATGAGAATTCATCGAATACGCGTGCAATAAACACCCTATATAATCAGACACGTGCGAGTTCCACCGTGAAATTGAGATTTCCACGGTTCTAGAGGCACGGCGAGCAGATATGGGAAACCTCGCCGGTTACAACGATCAATTGTTCGCACTGGCAAGTCGTGTTCGTCAGGGATTCCAATTCTGAAATTGATTAAATCATTTGACTTGCGGTGGTACACATCCGGTGCTTACCACCAAGTACAAATCCGAAACACTTGCTAACTTTGATAGATTCGAAATCGAGTTTGACCGGAACAGAATGTGCGCGACGATGTCTTGTAGACGTATCTATACGTTGTACAAGGTTTAATTGGAGTTAAGTGAAACGAATTACTATGTAGTAAACAAATTAAGTATAGTAGTGGAGATGTCACGGCACTGGCTGATGGAGGAAATCGAATAACTCGAGAACGAAAAGAGACGATTTTAACCTGTGTTTGTTCGCGATACAGAAGAAAAACATGGGAATTAATGGTACGATGATTCAGAGTGTGTCCACTATCTTTAACTGCCGCTCAGCAGCGAGACCGTTCTCAAAATATTTAATTATACGACCAGTAGGTGAGGCTTCTTTCGACCGTGGAATCTTTTCCAAGTTCTGGCAAATAATCTTTCTTTAAAAACAAGAAATAAAGTGGATTCCTATGTAGGGAAGCTTTTTAAAAAATTATCTTCCAGAGATAAGTAATCCAAGCGACTGGTTAACTGGTGCGTGTTGCACGGTTTAATGGGTTAACGGGTTTCGTTCGATGCGACGACTTTCGACTATCGTGGCGAATCAACGATCGGGAGAGAACCGAGTAACTTACAGGATCAGAAACGAAACATTATGATAGCACGGGCCTCGTGTGTTGCGTGGGTCATTGAGAGTGTCACGCGTGACGTGGGAGCGTGTGTACGCAGAGGTATGTCAGAGAAAATACGGCGGAAACACGCACCAGCCGGAGGCACCAGCGAGGGAAAAGAATGAAAGAGAAGGGACATCGTCGAGGAGAAAAGAAGACCACGTACAAGCCAGACAGTAATTTTTCTAATTTGTTGTTATCCCCAGACAAGTTGAATTATGGCATGGGAGAGTCTGCTACTAGAAACCCACTGAGAATATACTACATTTATATCATATTAGAACAGGAAAATATTATTTTATTGTATGATTTTGATACTTGAATTTATATGCTGTTTGGTATTAAAACAGTCGTTATTATTCGAATAACGATCAAACGATATTAACTAATAAATGAAATAGAGACAAGGTAATCGATAAAGCAAACGATTCGTGGGATGTATATACTTTTTTCAAATTTACAAAATACTTTGTACGTTTACAGCTGGTATTCTGAATTGTCTTTTTATTTACTACAAGGGACATGTGCAATGGTAGTTATGTTCGTTATGGAATAATTTTATGGCTAGGATATAATGGAGAAATTGAACAAAAGGATCGCGAAGGACGACGAAGAATGCATTCCATACATTGCTTCGAAATGACGCGTTCCTACTTCTTTTATAACCACACGATTTTCTCAAACATATCGACTTAATGAATCTTTAATCGGTCATTGTACCTATGCTAAGAAGTATTTCTAAAAATAACGTAAAAGCTTGATGTTACTTGAAAATTATGGTTTTTAAAAAATAGAAAATACCTCGCATTATGCTTGACCGAATAAAAATTTTAAATTTCCGATAAATGAGTAAACATGCGCGCTATGACAAATGCAGTTCCTTGAAAACTACGAATTATAGGAATCCAATATTCCAACTGCCAACTGCATTTTTCATGCACTTCTTACAAATACTATTTTGCTTTTAGATCCATACACTGGAATATATGCACACGCATACTGAAGGATCGTAAAGGACCAAACAGGAGAAAGAAGTAAACGTTGCTGGCGAGTCGAAATCTTGTATTCGCTGGACTAAGCCGGAGATATTTATCAGCAGAGATTAAAACGGGACTTTCCGTGTGTAACTGCATAAATTTAACTTTCCTGCTATGTATATACACCAACACATATCCAGATACCGTAACTTTTCGGTCCGGTCGACGAATACCACGAGCAGCATCCGAGACAAGAATTAATATGACAATCTCTACGACTTAAATCTCGAATCGTCCTCGAATGAACAATATTCGAGTATATTGCAAGCAATACAAAATACTATACTATACTATTTATAACACAAAAGATATTAAATTATATTACTGCGTTATTATTTGTATTCTATATATTCGTAGCCTCATAATTATAGAATTAAAACGATTAATACTTTTAATGATACATGTTCAAAAATGTTTATCAATGAGAGAGTAATCTAGAATTGCAATTTACAGTTCGCAATCTATATTTTATAGTGCAATAATTTATCTTAACTCGATACGTCGTTTATTATCGAGCAATTTACATGCTACCACGTGTGTATGACTCAGAATCGAACAGAACTTATCAAGCAGGTATTCCTTTTCTTCCTTGTCGTTATCGCGATTGATTGTTTGTACAGGTAATATCAGTTAGTGAAACATTCCGACAAATGCTTAACTGCTAATATCACTCGTAAAGGCGTTACGGGTAAAGATTCGATTTTACGATGCTATTAGGTTTAGAATTAAGGAAATAGGTAACAGGAATTATAACGAGGATAATAAAAGGCGTAAAAACAATCTTTGCCTATCAGATACGATTCGTATAATATAATAAACAGAAGCGTAAATTAATCGAATACGATTTTCGCGATATTTGTGCAGAAAGCGAGGAGACGATTTCATGCATTAAACAGCTGACACTTTTGTATCGGTGATAAAACCATTCTATCTGATAACGATAAACGAAGGTTAGCAGAAGGATTTCGACGATGACGAAGATACAGAACTTCGAAAGCTTGAAAATATTCAACAAATATTAAGGGAAAAATCGGAAAGTTAAATGCTAATAGTACGTTCTATTGGATTGTATTAAAATTTCTGCTGGAAATTCTTTGGTTTAAATATGCAAATCTGTGTTTAACTACTTAATAATTACAGCATTTACATAATGCTACTTTTCGAAAATATTATCGATGTAAATGCAGGAATAAACGAAAATGCAGATTTTGCAGAAGGTATTACTCGCGAATATTTTATATTATTCGCGAGGCGCAAGTTCAATTATTTATGATTTAACAATAAGTATCGTGCAACAAAATGTCCATTAGTATAATATCGTAACCTTGGAGGAATATTCCTAGAAATTTGAGGAAACTCCGCAATTTATAATATTTTAATTCCATTAAAATTCCATTAAAATTCCATTAAAATATTATATTCATTTTTCGCTCATAATACGCTCACACACAAGTTCACTCTTTTTTACAAGTATTTCTACTCAATCCATCAGGAAACAACAGCCTGCATAAAGCTTCTAGTCGAAACAACCCACCCGCGATAAGATCATCACATGTTAACGACGTTTAATCGCCATACTATTAATCTCCCCGTTTACGACGATCGCTGAGAGTTTAAAGCACGGTCGAAACTTTTGACCACGCTATCGCTTTCGATGCAGTTGCTAACACGATAAACTTCCCCTATATTTTCTCATTGAGTGTTGCATATATAATGTATACATACGTGTACGGCCACGGAATCGTTCCGCAACGATGAGAAAAAGCGGATGAGTCAGCTGCTTCTTTCGCAACTTTCTAACGTCATTTACACGCTCGCCAATCCATGTCCGATCGTTCACATGCAACTCCACAAACTATCTATGCAAAACGAACGCGATCCTTCGATAATTTCATATATTCCATGTTTTCGTTGCACGAGAATTAAAGTTCAGGTACACGCATGATTGCAATCGAAACAAATATTCCAAATCTTTGGTCCATTCCTTCGAATATCGGCGTAATATTCGAATAGAGTTCGACACAAATGTAAAGTCATCTTGTTGCAATGTTTTATGGAACTAAAAATTTTACGCGAGTATTGCGACAATTTTTCGAAAATTGACGAGATGAGACAAACGTCCCTCGAATAAAATATCGTGACAAAGTGTCGGAAACTTGTGGCTCGCTATCTGTAGAATGCTACTGACTTAATTAAGCCAACTTGCTTTCGGATTAATGTTTCATAATGAAATTTGTGACTCTAAAATTTCAATTATATCCCAAGGATTCGCGAGAGTTTCGTTTCTTGAAAAATTAAAAGGTCGCTAAAGTCCTGGATCGCTTTAATCACATTACCCTTGAATGCGAACTGCGAGAAAACGCTACAAAACGTTTTACGAAATGCCCATGGCAGAACCAGTAGCGATCATTTTAATTCCGAGTTTCGAAGTATCTTGAAATCATTTTTAGAATGTAAATTAATTAAAAAAAAAAAAAAAAAAAATCGTACAAAAATCGTTACAAGCAATTTAAACGTTTCTTTCTATATTTCGTGCCCCTATATTAATTAAATAAACGAGACATTTAGAGATGCAGTAATTTATAATCAAAATTCTTCTTTAGAAGTAGCAACTCTATAAAAGACTTTTTATATTTTCTTTTCCTCTCGCACGTGGCACTCGAGCGGAGCAGGTCGAGTTTCATCAAAGAAAATTGCTGCTTTGATAAAGCCTCGTTTTTCACGTTTTCCTAACGCGCCATTCAAGGCATGAACTTGAAATAATCCAATTACGTTAATTTGACGACTCTCTTCATACAGAATTTCAATAAAGAGGATTCTTCGCCTTTTAGCTGCCTTTTCACAGTCCTTTAAATCTGAAAATTGGACATTATTCCGTGACAACGTCACAGATTGACTTTAAATGCCGTCGGAATGTCCAGACTAACAAAAATAACGCATCGAGAATTCTGTATAAAATATAAAAAAATATAGTGGGGAACTTTGATCTCTTTCCTTGCTCGCATAAATTCACTACTCAAGCTAAGACGCTAGAAATTATGCAAAGAATACTATCGTACCTTCGTACTGTTCTCGATTAAAGTACTGCCATAAGTTGTACACCTCGCATATTTCAACGCTACAACTACCAACAACTAAAGTATAAACTTGTACCAAAGAAATAAAAAATGAAATGCGTAAAGCCACTCTAGAGACACTACGGAATTGTACGAGCTCTAGCATTAATACGACCTATCGATCACAAAGAAGATATGCAGATAGAAAGAGTCGTGTCGTAACGGTTTATAGCAAATTGTCACGGCCTGTATTGTACTTTCTATTGACCGACTAGAACCAACTGGAAACATCCTTGAATATATCGGGATCATTTACATGCATCCAGTTCTCTTTTCACGACAGATACTCGCGGTTAACTTTGTGGTTCATTGCTCCCGTGGTTCGCACTTTTGTTTTTTAACTTTTATTTCGTCCAAGGAACCATTTTGACTCGGTATATATACCACCGCAAACCAAGTTGAACGGTTTCTTAGATACCTGGTCGGGACTCGGCGAAGCGAGTCTAACGAGACCCTTAAACTATAATCACTCTGTTTACCGATACTGTATTCGCGTTGTTTGCATGCGTATAATAAACTGTGAATTAAATATCCGAGAGGAATTTGCAATGTCGTTCAAATTTACTTTTCGCAATTTTCTCTTTAGTAGATTTGGATCGAAGAGTAGTTAGAAGAAATAAAATTTCATTTTTCGTCATACCGAACAATTCCAACGTTTCCAGACTTTCTTTACGCGTCATCTAGTAAATCAATCCTCCTAACTTCTCACAAAAGACTCGTTGTTCGATCCAATTCTAAAAAACGTTATTCTATAGTTTAAAAAAATATCCGAGTATTAGCGAGGCTGACTGTATGAAAACGTTACAGTAAGTACAATGGTGTGCAGGTATTAGGTTGTCCGAAAAGTGTCTTTCTTTTACACACCCGTCTTTCACAACAATGCATCTGTATACAAACATGAAACCTGATCTGTCGAACGTTGTGATCTTTATTTTGATAGAAGAATATGGAAAAAGAAACTTTCCGGACAACCTAATACCTTTTGTAGCCATTGTAAAATAGCCATTTATAGTCTGGTCGTGTCATTTGTTTAATCATGGTAATAAAAATTTGAATTTGCATAAAGATCTGTAGCCTCAAGGACGCATTGTCAGATACGCGAAGGATACTGATTTTTCTGTACTTACTACGAGCAGATCTGAACGTGCTGCTGATGAAGGCGGAAGCAACGAGTCCGCATTATTCTCCCTCTTTCTCTGCCCGGCTCTCGCTGCCCTCTCCTCGACGTGACGGCCACGAGAGAGTAGCCTTTCGAAGTCTTGGCCGGTCACGCTTGTCCACGCGTTCTATATCTTCCTTCTTTTTCTCCCGTGCCTTTCACTCTTTCCCCTTTCTTTCTCTATCACGTGATCTCTGTCCCTCAGTTTTGTCTCTTCCCTTCGATTACGGGGTTCGCACTACACCCGCGAGCCACAACACACGGTACCCATGGCGACGCGTTCTCTCGCCATTTACGTTGTCTCTCCTCCTAATGTTCTTCCGCTCCCGATCTACGAAATCGTTCCGTCTCTCTAATTCATTTGCATTCAACGGTATGACACATAACCGACGACCAACGTAGCTACAGAAGACAAAGAAGGTATAATACTCGCAAGGTTAAGCGCGACCCGATGCGGAATATGAAAATTATGGAGAAAATAAATATAGCGAGGAAAATGGTGGAAGAGAACATTCATATTTTTTAACGAGCTATGTTAATAAAAAGACAATATGTCTGTTTTACCGACACGTAATTACACCTATACGCGAACTTTTTTAATTACAATGAAATACAGGAAAGTTTACACAAACATATTTCTTTGCGTCATTACAAACCATAACAAACATTGCTTATTTACCGAAAAATTCTGCTTCCAAGAAACATTTAGAGCTATTTGGTAATTAGCTGAAGCAGTTTATTACGTATACAGATATTGGTCAAGGTTGCTTATCGGTTTACCGAATCCTTTCTAATATACCAAACTACGTTAACCATTAATAGATCGAAATTTTCAATCCGATCGATCGATTATTTCTTACGACTGGAGAGAATCGATCGTAATCGATATCGAATATTTAACCGATAGTATATATCCTTCGCACGCCATTGTCATAGCAATTTCTTTCTTTGTTCGACGTTATTAGTCAGCAATTACCGAGTGAACGCTTATCGAGGAGGAAAGTTTTCTGTCGAGGGAACTTGTTGCTTGATCATTTAAATCTGTGAATTTCTTGCTTCGATAGCTATAGCGTGGTATCGAGGCAAGCGTTTCTTTCCTCGATACGCGTGTTCATCGATCGAGATCATATAGAAATCGATACTCTTGCATCTAGATTCGCAAGCAGGAAACGTCGATAACAGATCGACGGACAAGCGGCTTAAATATCGAAATTTATCGTAATTATCGACTGAATGGAACAGAATTGCACGGCTGATTGTTAATCATACACTCGTCCGAGTACATAGCCAAACGTTGGATTTCAGACTAACAAGTGCAGATATAAGTAGCTAAAAAAGAGAAAAAGTCTCGTTGATGAGAGAATAGCGACTAACAGCGCGAAGAATTTTTTTCGTTAGAAAGCGAAAATTGAAAAGAATTGTTAAAAACTTGCTATTAAACTTCGATATCGACACGACACTTAAAATGTTCTAAAAAGACTACTATATCATTGTAATATTACTTTATTTTCGTGCACAAGAATTAAATGTAACTAGTAGATATTTATGTATATATATAGTAATTACTACTATTATAACATGATATATAGAATATGGCTTGTTACTATAATATTGTGATACACTATCGCATACATCGGTACGGCAATATTATTATTGACATATAGTGGTAATTACGCTATGGCAATCATAACATCACTACCTTCGTTACTTCTGTAAACATAATAGTAAGTTTCTGAAGTAGCCGATATACTGTGACAATATACTTGTGGCAACCATCAAACTATTCTCAAACAAATGCAACAGATGAAAATTAAAGAAAATACATCTTCAAAATGTTTCTACGATTCTATGAACAAAATAAAAGTCGTCATCGGTAGAGAATTCTGAAATAATCGAAAGAAATACTTTTCGAAAATTCTCGGTATATCAGAGAGAGAGAGAGAGAGAGAGAGAGAGAAAGATCATAGTAAACATTCCTGAAATAATAAGAAACAATCGTGACGCATACCCGAAATCCATAGACGGAGATCGACGCAACGTGAAAACCGAGAGACATCGATAATCAACACGCTGCTGACCGAAAAAAAAACAATGCCCGCGATTTGGGTTAGGTTGCACAATGAGGCTTTTGTCACAATTCCTTCGTAAAAACAGATAATAAGCTAACCTTCGAAACGTCTGTGCTTGTTGGATGCAAACGAATTAACGATCTGTTGACTTTCGTCTGCTCCACGCAAGAACCGTCACTGGTCGTCTGTCATGTGCACACGTTTGTATCGTAGTTGGTTTCGTAGTTGGCGGAAGTTTTCAAATTCACTGGTTCGAAGCGCAGACGATATTAAACTTTAACAATGCGCACTATAAGACGCTCGGCGCGAGACTGACTACGCGAGTCGTGCACGTACCCTTGCTGTTTCGGAGTGTCGCGCCGTCTACCAATCAGTGCCACGGATTCCTGCGTAGGTATGCGTCCGCGCATGCGCAACGACGCGTCGAGCGGTCGCTTGCCGATCGCGAACCCGTGATGCCACTGTTAAGGATAATAATACTTTCTGAATTATGTATACATATTGCGATTAATAGATCGTAATTTAATAGGCCGTGTGAGATCTAATATACTAAATAAAAACTTCCATATCGATTATTACCAAAGTTTTTCTTTCTTGTTTATCTCCTTTGTTAAATGTTCCTAATTCTCGAGTACAATCGATTACAGCGGTGTCTCAATTATCGAACGATTGATATGGACCGAACGTATCTCGAATAATCGAAAACTCGAATAGTACGGAAGGATCCATGGCTGTTAATAAATCGTGCAACAAAATTGTAAAAAACATTCTGATCGTTTGTATATGTAAGTATTAAATTTGATTAACTATTTAATTGATTGAATGTTTGATTGCTCTGACAATACCTCGCTATATACACTTTCGTATTCTTTATATTAACTTGTGTTACTTTCGGAAAAAATGGAGTCACGGTAAAATTCAAAACGACTCGAATAATACGGAACTTCGGTTAAGCAGGGCTCGGATAACCAAAACTCCACTGTGTATTCTTTTCTAAAGGTTTACAGTGAACCGTGTGGATTCCGATATAATTATCGGCAATCACTGGAATGTTCTATTGCTGCTGTATCTGTGATGTGTGATGCCTTGGTGTGCGAGCATGAGTAAATCCCTGGAGAGTGTTCTCTTAAGCCTTCTTGGTAAGTTTAATCACCAAACTTATAATATACGCAATATACATGTATGATACATTAATTATTATAAAATATATTATATATATATTTCTGTAATACATTCTTTCTGCTTGACTTTTGAAAAATTCAAATAATCGCAGAAATTAATTTTTAAAAGTAACAAAAGATAAAGGGAGGTGCAACAAAAAATTAATGAGTCCCACCTTCTGCTAGGGACAGCTACTTAAATAAAGTAAAAGCATATTTTTATGCGTCCCGTTTATTAATTACGTGCCACGTCACGGACGTAATTTAATCACTCTCTGTCGCGCAATTTTCATTATAAGGAGATAAATTTTCACACACTAAATGTATTCTTTCATGACCAAACTTTCTTTTGCTCACGGTTGTCTTAACGTGTAATTTTGAAACACGCGTACGATTCACCGTGTTATCATCGCGTCGTTCTTTGATGATTGATGACAAAGGTGACAGAGACAGAAAACAAGAAATTATTTTATATCCTTGAAAAATGTAAATAATCGACGAAGAAAGAATTATCGGCGAACATATTTCACGTGCGCTTGACGTACAGGTTTTTGAAACCAGTATAGAGGACGGGCGCAGGTACAGATTACAGCGCAAACAAAGTTATAAAAATAGTGGAACCAGAAACTCTCTGGAACAGCGTGGAAAAAAACACCGTAACCGTTTCAAAAGTTATATCGTGACAAATTTATCAGATATAAATGCAATGGTATTCCTAGAAAATCGAGGAACGATCGTCAAAATCATTCGTTGAAATATCGCAAGTGGCGACAAAAATATAAACGTACGTTTGATTTGTCCGTAAATCGAATTGGAGCAAATCGGATAGATTGTATTTGATTAAAGGGATTGCAATCCTCTGCCAGTGAGAAATTGATTCTGGCCCGCAAGCTATAAAGGAATAGCAATTCGAGTAATTTGCAAAACAGATTAAACGTTTTCGCTGACTATACTTGCTGTGATTTATTATTAACAACGAAAAATTAAAATTACAAGTGTGAAAGAATTACAACGATCACTTTAACCTCTCTTAATCTGTTAAAGGTATTGAAAGTACTACTATCCTTTAATGATACCTAATCTTCCTTATTATCAGTCGCGAGTACTCGGAGGATGTTTATAACTAGGAGCTAAAAATCGTTCCGATAATTACAGTGACTGAAGGTAAACTGCTTAACTGAAATTACTTCTTTCTTTGTACAAATGCTACAGTCGATATTTATTTTCTTAAAATAGAAACAACATAACAGCTCTAGATTTTCCGAAGGATACTTTCCGAAGGATTTTTGAAAGATATTGGTTACTACTCATTATAGATACGTTCTGTCCTACTTACGATTAGCGTTCTCACCATGGTCGCTAATAACCTTACAAGGTGCATGTGACCTTAAAATCACGTAATGAGAATAACAACGAAATAGGCGAAAGAACATCGTCGTTGTATTTTAATAGTTACGCGATGATCCGTATTTGGATAAATCACGAATTAAGGATTAATGAACGAAACAAATTGCCGATGCGAATCGACGTTATGCCACGGTTTGGTGCTTCGACGCGAAAGTACGGAGGAGGATGCGCTTTTCCGGATGTGCACGCAC
Organism: Bombus affinis; assembly: GCF_024516045.1. Lineage (NCBI taxonomy): Eukaryota > Metazoa > Arthropoda > Insecta > Hymenoptera > Apidae > Bombus > Bombus affinis. Next base: position 10,897,295 of record NC_066355.1, on the reverse strand, counting down.
GTGTATCTAACAAAACAGGAAAATCTCCGCACCACGGTTCACTACGGTATACGCGATTCGCCTCGTTACGAAGGATGAGCCCGAAAATTGTGTTTCCGTAGCAATGAACTAATTACCGTAATAATCAGCGCTGATTAACTTACATAAAATCCTTTCTCTGCAAGCTCGAGCAGCACGGATCGCGCACTCTTCGCTTCGATTTGATTTGATTGCGATAAACAGTCGGTTGTTTGCCTTTCGCCATTCTTCTATATTTTCTAAGACAAAAATTGGTTCACACATCGTCCAACTTTTCGTTACTGTTAGACGAAGAGTGACCAACATCAGAGAAATTAGAACGACAGCTATGTTTTGGCTGTTAGCGCGTTGCTTCGTGCTTATAATAATTCTTTTATTCCGTTTGCTAGATTATTTCATATCTTTAGACCCAACTTCTAGAGACAAAAATTATTGCGAGTTTTTATTTGCTCCAAATAGCTGAAAAATTGAGGAAACGAAACGAAATTACGTTAACTTGCCTCGTCCTTATGGAATTTCTTAAAAAACGCGTGGCAGAATTTAAGAAAAATTACGAGGTTCTATATTCTTATGGAATTACAACCTTATGAAATAACATTCGTCGATAATATTGATTTATTTGTGCAAGAGACCCTTAGTACGCTATGGCTTTCATAATGCCGTAGCTGTTGCACAACAAACGACATCATCATACGTACAAACCGAACTTCTACGTACAGATCGATGGTACGTTCTCATAAAGAAATGTCGTCGTCGCGATGCATATTTCATGCCTCGGCTCTGCTTTTCCGCAGCGGAAAATTGACGTGAACGAAAGTTCACGACACAATGTCGCTCGCGTAAAATTACAGGCATGGAACTAGAATCTAGAAATATGTACACGGAATGGTGCGTATCGTTACAGAGGAAAACATTACTGGGCGGATGTCGAGGTGTATTTTGCCTAATTTTTATACGATGTTTTTTTTTCTTTCTTTAGCATTTTCCACTTTTTTCATGTTTTAAGGTCTCCACCTTCTTTTTTCTCAATTGACCTTCCAGACGTATTTATCGTTCCATCCATAACGTAACAATTACTATAACGATATGCTAACAACTCGACCGGAATCATCGGTTGGGCCGAAAACCTTTCGTTTATTGGAAAAACAAACTTTATCCAACTCTTCTCCTAAAAGTAGATTAATCTGTTGTTAAATTCTGCCTTTCATTAAAAGCTACAAAAGAATTGAAAAGCACAACGTTCGTTTAAAATATCCTTAAAAAATTGTTTCACGCGAAGCCACCGTGTTTAACGACGGTAAAGCGGTTGTGGCCATTGTGACGCTTAAAAAACGATTCCGCGTCGATTCACATAAAGTGGCTTGAAGTCGTTTTCAAACCTGAGACCCCTGTGAATGCAGGAGAAAAAGGCTTCCATACGTGTAAGGGTTCCATGAAACGAGATCTAGCCGGCTGTATTATAACTTATAATGTAGAGCTGTTCTCTGGCCATGATACACCACGTAAATTTCGAACGATGGAAACAAAAGCCACGTTGCTTTGTACGGTGCTCCTTGTTTCGTATTCCACGCTGCTCTCTATGTACCGGTGCATTTTATTGTTGCTGAAAACGTGAATTACTTGCATAAATGCCGTCCCTATGCGTGCAACTTTAATGACAATTAAAGAATAAGAATAAGAATGACCGGTGTAAAAGAATCACTTTTTGTTTTCCATTTCGCGTGTATTGTAACAATATGTGCTTCTGTACCAAAGCATAAAACGTATAATATTCTTATACTACCAACGATATCTTTTTAAAAAAGCATATTTTTTCGTTTCTTTGTAATATTTGCGAAATGTCTGGTCTGCCGTGAACTTTACCATTATCGTAATAAATTATTGCCGTGGATATAAGATACTGCTGTTTTTGAATATGAAAGGAAAATAATGGAAAGCAGTTCTGTTATCCAATTTTGCATGAAAGTCGCTGTCAGATAAAGCAATATGGAAATATAATGAACAGAAAATTTTATCTGGTAATGTTCTTTGACGGTACCCAGTATCTTTCAACACGATCACACGTTTTTGTAATAAAAAGTATTTTTAAAAAACAAATTCTAAACGAGTAAATATTTTCGATCTTTCCAATGTAAACGATGCATACTCGAGAAGCGTTATATTTATATAGAGAATATTTTTAATCGAAAACTAATACGAATATCTTTAAAAGTGGATGGTGAATTGAAATCTACGAATTTCCAATTTATAAATCCAATACCCTGAACATTCCGTCGATTGCCAATAAGAGATAAAGTTTTGAATAATCAATCCTCGTCTTCGCCTTTCAAAACTTACAACGAGTCTTCGAAGAAATAACAAACAGTCGTATGATCCCTCAAATAGCTACCTATTTATTATTTTGAGATTGATGGAATCTCAAGTTTTATTCTTGTTTCCTTTTACCATTATTAAAACTTAACTGATAAATAATCTACGTTATCTTACTTTCAATGTCATTTGAAATTTCTATCTGTGCATTTCAAGATTTTATTCAATACCCGTTTATGTAACCACTCTATTGCCACACTGTACTCCGCAATCTGAAGTAGATTTCACGCTTTCACGGTGTCATATTGGCGTTATTAAATACGAAATATCAGTGTCGATTGTAACCGCGCTGTGATGATATTTTTGTTTTGTATTTTTCTTTTTCTCTTTTTTTTTTTTTTTTTTTTACACAGACGGGTTGCAATACACGTAGCAGAGAAGTTTCTTTGATACATATCGAATCAATGTAGCGAAAAAACGGATTTCTATACGTATCGAAACGGGTTTGTGGTTTTATTCGATATAGAAGTAGATATTACACATAGTTTGTGGTAAAGCGAAGTTTGATACCAGTTAATTCTGCATAGTACAAGACACGATGTTAAGAATGATAGAGTCGTAATCCTCGTTAGGATTTTCAAATTATTCCATAGTATGCTACGACACGCACCACCGATTTCATAAATATCTTTATATCTTGAATAACACAAAATTCGCTTATTTTATTAACTTTGTTTAAACCAAGAGCGATGGATAAAATAAGCTTGTAGAAATGTATAAAATGCTGTTTTCATACATAATTATCGTGGAACATTATGGTTTTTTACACGCTTGGATATTACACTTTTAATGTAATTCATTGAGTAATTATGTGTACATGAAAGCAATCTCTCTTTAAATTGACTCTTTGTTACTCCATTATCATAATTCATTCATTAACTTTACTTTAATAGAATGATCAAATAATTTGCACGTTGATAATTAAATTTGATTTAAAAGTGTTACGAAATATATTCTCGTACATCAAGATAATAAACTCGAATATTTTAATAAATACGTATGTAGGAACTACACAGGAATTACATAGAAATATTTTTCAAATTTCTTTGACATTTTCTCGAGGTTGTTCAATTGAATTATATAAGCCTTCTTAAAAACAGTGGTCGAGCAAATGAGTCATAAACCTTGAAACTTGTTGACAAAATTAGTCTTTTAAAACAATGATAAATTATTCGCTCATTTACAGAAAATGAATAAACAATAATTTAGCACCATGATAAATATTTGTTGAACATTGAAAACGACATTCCAAGAAGTCGTTGAAACTGGAATATTTTCCATAATCCGTCGACAACAACGTTCTTTATCGCATGTTTTCTCAACGCTTCTATATACATATTTTTATTTCCATATTTATTTCAACTGTCTGAATCAAGAGAATAAAATAAAATATCATTTTAGCCGAATAATATTGGAAAGCCATTAAATCATCCGCACATGCTATCTGCTTGTTGTTTTAATTAATAAAAGATCGTCATAAATACATCAGCTATAATAATTTTATTCGAAAGCCGCTTAAATTTCCATTTCTTCATCTCCCTAACTATCCTCGTTCGTCCAACTTGCTAGCAAATTTTAACTCTTTTTCTTCCTATTCTTGAAGTAGGATTATTAAATTTGTAAGAAGAATTTTCAGGAAAAAGCTTTATCCACGATAAGTCTAGAATTCCACTGCAAGTTATTATAACACAGATTTGCTCAGCTACGTTCGCTTCTCGTATTGCCTTTATCCTTTACAATCATCGTATTCACGCAAGCAAAACGACACGCAAGCTTGTATTTGCCGCATCACTCTCGATTACTGCATTCGTGTAAATCAAACCTAATTATTCTAAACGAACGATCATTAACATACTACTGACCGATTTATTGAAACAGGGTTTCGTCGTCAGTTTAGTTCGCCACTAATATTTACAGAAGAACGGTTTTCGATATATAAAGTCTCGATATAAGGCCAGAAAAACCTGTTTGTACGTGTATATGTAAGCCTCTGGACGATAAATTAGTAATCTGTCGAAGGTTAATTAAATACACAAATATATAGATTAATAACCCATTGTACAATGATATGGAAGGATTGACGTTCATCGTTGGTGTTGTTATGTTGTCGGGATTACGATAGAGACGTGTACTTTACCGTACAACTTTCTCGCAAAGGATGTTCGACAAAGAGAACGTGTTGATAAATCTTGTAAATCCAATCTTCCACAGTCAGACGGTGCAACCACCGTTGCGTTGGAAAACGAGTCGTTCGATCGATTTCGCTGTAAACTTGGACGGATTTCCTATCGGATGAATACATTTCGGATCCCGTGGGAATTTTCTTGGCAACCTGAACAATACCTTGCACCCGTTTATCGCGCGACTCGTTTGCTCCATTAATTATTTCGCTCGGCTATTTAGCGATTTCACCTCGTTATTTAATCGTAATCTTCGAAGACCGGTACACCGTCTTGAAAGGGAGATTATGCGAAAAGTTCTTGTCGCGTTAATATCGATATAAAGTACCATCTGCCTTCCTTTTCCCTTTGAGCAAAACTTGAATCGTGTAGACACTTTAAACCTGCATCTACTTGATTAAAATAATTTCCACGTAGTTCTGCTTTTACAGTTTCCAAGGACAATCGAATATTTTATTATTCTAGAACTACAGTTCTATTCTAGAACTTTAGCAATTAAGGGTTGAGAGAGGGTTGCGTCTATTTAAGGAATCTTGAAAAATCGAACGGATCGCTAAACTTCTTCTCATCGTGTTAAAAATAGCGTTTGTATTCGCTGATAACTTGCTCTTAATAGTTCTCTCCTAAGTTGTCTGAAAGGTAAATGAATCATCCGAGAAGATGAAGCGACCGAGAAGAAATTCCATTAGTTAGAAGGATGAATTTCTGGCTTTATCGTTTGCTGCAGATACGCTCTCTTTTTATCGACGTGTTGACCAACAAAAGAAGGATATTCGTTACCGCTTGACGCGTTAACAATTGTTATAACATTCACGCAAACTCTATTTACACTTTGAAAAATACATTAAATGCTTCTGATAATCCTCCATCGTTTATGGAAACATTTATCACGAGGCAATGTTTTTCCTTGTATTTAGCGAAACTAAGATAAAATCGTAATGGATCGACATTATTACTATGAATGAGATAAGAAGAAGATAATTAATTACCTGCATTTACAAATAGAGGACTACCTCTAACAACGTTACTCCTAACCTAATAAATAGGAAGATTATAATACCGGTTTGATACCACAACCTTTAATCAGGTTAAAATATGAACATGTACGTAGTTTCACAGCTTCTCTACGAAACTAGAATTTATCGAACTTTGTCATAGGTTGACCAATCTCGAGTGATTTCACACAATGCTCCGTATATTTTTAATCTTACTAAAATTGTAAATGAGATATTAATATCTCGTAGGAAATTTAATAGCTTTGTTGAGTACCTTTTAAATACCTTATGGAATAATAATTTATTCATAATTTATTCCGAAACGAGTTGGACCAACCGGTTCAATTTGTCGGAGTAAGAATTCCCAGTAAATGTAATCAGTTGCACGCCCCTCGTAAGTTATCAACACATGCGATAGATAAGCGTTTTTCTGATAATGTGAAATTAACGCTCGCACGTTGAATTTTGCATGATTCACTGGCATTGGTATGCACGAGCATGGATGAAAATTTATTGATCCGCACGAAATATAAATATTGTTCATATTCGCTTCTTTTATGACTATCGTATATCTCGTTCTATAAATTCAACGAATCATTGAGCATTCGTGTAAATACGAATATAAACGTTAAAATTGACCAAAGATCAAGATCGCTGCTGTTCCATAATTTTTTTACTACGAGTTTCCTAAAAGACGTAAAATTTATTTCGATTCCGAGAAACGTAAAACACAAAGCGTATTTACTCTCGGCTGTTTTCATTGCACCTCGTAAAATAAATTTGACATCGATCGCCGATAATTCTTCGTAACGATCAACGCATTGGTCTCTTTTCGCAAATTAACTAGACGGGTAATCGCGTTGGAAAAAGATTCGCGCGTCGCTTAACGCTGTCAAAGATCGGAACGAACGAGATCAAGGTGTCAGCTCGGAGCATACGACGCTAAGCAGCGGGATTAGAGAGAAGGTTAAAAAGCAACCGGATATCCTTGACACAATCGGTGGCGAGAAACGCGAGGGGACGTCGTTTTGCGCGTCGAGCAACGCGGAGTCGCGAGGACGTAAATTACTTTCCTGTTTCGGTGCTGAACTGACCCTTAAGATCCGAGCAACATCGTCGTCGATGGTCCCGATTAATTCCGGACCGAGGGCACCGCCGCTTCCAATCCAGTTACAGTCGATAGGATTATGGAATTACAAGGTTAAAGCCGAACGGCGAGTTCGACGCCGATAAGGTTAATGGATGTAAGGCTCGAGACCTACGTCGAATGTCGTTGGCAAAAATGGACTAGAGCGGAGAAGGTAACGTGGCATTACATGGGCTATCCTTAAACGATTTTTTTAAAATTATTGAATCGATTAGACGAGATACCGCCTTCGCCGAACAGGAGTCGTTCGGGCAAAATACAACTTTTAATCGGGAAGGGAGGATGATAGAAAACGATCGATTTTTGTAGTGGATCGGGCACTGAAAATATTCGAAGATATTGTTCGAAGAAATTATAAAAGCACAATCTTTTTATCGGTCATATAAGGAGAAAGTTGAAAACGAAAAAGTTTGCAAAACGAGCGGCCAAAGTATGAAGCGAACAGAGCGAAAAGCTGATAGTCTTGAACTTCAAATGATAAGATAGCTTTGTAACGAATGGATAAAGTTGAAAAGTTCATGCGCTATTTTGTAGATAAAAGGGGATATTTATATTATACGTGAGAAATAGTTGAGAAAAATACCCGAGGATTTCGGTATAACTTTAAATCAGTTTAATATATAAGTATCCTTCTCTGGTAACCTTCCCTTAGTAAAATTAAAAAATTGAAGGATGACATCATAACTGACAACGAGCTGTCTATAATAGTTCAGATAATGTTTCGCGTTTGGTTATCAATTTCGATCATAAATCACAAATTCTGGAAAGTGTCACGATGGAACGTACACGTGGTTTTCCCTCGCACGAAGTCCATAATTTATGACGGTGGGCGTATCGTCTGGTTTTTCATTCTGACCGAAATAAAATCGTACGATGTCTACGGCTGGCTATACGGCTGGAATGCTTTTAAAGTTCCATGTGGGTTCACGATAAAAGAAAATATCGCAGAGACGTCGATCACGTACATATTAATTAATCGTTTTACGATCGTGATACGACCGTTAGTAAATAGGAAAACTGAAATTTAACAAACGCGACAATCGATCAGTGTTCTGCGAATGACACGCCGAAATTACAGTGTTTGCGAACAACGTGCTCGAGAGAGCGACGTCGACATTTTGCGGTAACATCGATCGGTCAGTACACATGCACTTTCCAGACGGTTTTGCTACGAATAAAATATTTAATCGGACAGTCTACGCTGCACAATAGCGTAACTTACAGAAAGGGTCAACGACCTTGATCGATTTGCAACTCTAGCTTAATCCTTCGATCGTGAAAACACGAGATGGTTTAACACGAGCCGTAAATGTCTCTGTCGATCTTAATTTCCATCATCGTTGAAACGAAAGCATGATTATATGCGGTCGTAATAACTTTGCGAGTTAAAAAAATCTGTTACACGATCATTTTGTTAGTTCTGTAATTTCTAGCGTACTTGCGCGTGTTAAATTAAAAAGGGTGTGATTATCACGTGTGAATAACTGCGGCGACATAGCTGCTTCGATGAAAGGAAAAGTTCCGCACGGCAGCATGACGCGTTTTAATGAATCGTGTGTTCCAACTGCAATTTGCGCCATAGAGAACGAATCTGTGTGTTCGCCGTTAATTTGGAGCGGCATGATAATAAGACGAAACCAAACGGTGATTGCAATGAATTACCGCGAACATTTCATTAGCGTTATTAATTACAATCCATTGTACTGGCTAATGAAGTCGTTAAACACAGATTATTAGCTACGGCTTCGGCTTGTTGTATCGTTACCTCTATTACGTGCTGTATTCTATTATATTATCTTAATTCCGTGTAAAGGGAACACGCTGTTACCAGCGAACAGCGCAAACAGATACGTCGTATACACGTAACTTTCATTCGCGTGATCTGTCGAAACAGCAGCACCGAGAAAATTAACTATTTATTTATTTCGCGTGAATTCATAAATGAAACGAAGAATGTAACGTTGAATAAATTTTGAAACAACATCGCCGATTCACTTGGTTAATGTTTAACTTCTTTCGTAAAAATAAGATGGAGATAAATTATACCGTTTCGTAATATTGGTAGATGAATCACCCTGAATCTAAGTAATTTTCTACAACAAACACGCGCACGATATTATGCAAATACGTGTACTGGATGGTAGCGCAATTTACAGACAATTTTCTTTTAACGCCCCGTTCTCGATTTCTTCTTCCGCCCCGTTTTCTCCCAATCTGCTCTGATTTCCTCTGTTTTTCTTCTTTCCGTCCAATCTTCCAACGCTCTCACTTTCCAGCCGTGTCTTTTTCCTTCTCCTTCGTTTATTTCTGTTACCCGAGGCCGTAATAAGAGAACCGATCGCAGACTAGAAGAAAATTGTCTACAATTTATGATAACCTTCCGGCACAGCGTACCTACTTGGCACGGAACAAATAGGCTTTCTTTGTGGTTAAAGTCAGCTTCTTGCGTTTAAAGGATCAGACGCTGCGAAAGGAACGCTTGCCGCACCCTTTATACTTGCAAGCCTGTGCACGTCTTTTTAGAACCGAAAGTCTCTGACCCAAAAATTACCTTCTCCCGTTGAAACTTTCTTAGGAAAATTATTCCGAGAATCGGAATTATTCGACCTTTTATACATTATAATTTTCACGTTTCTCAACATTTTTATTCCAACGTTTCCCTTCCGCCATCCGCGTGACATTTATGAAATAAATTAACACAAAGCCACAGCACGTTGTAGGCGCGACAATATGCAAATTGGACAAAATGCAGATAGGATGGTTCCGACGCGCATTTCGCTTGCCCAAGCCTCTGACATTAATCAGATTGCAAGATAAAGCGGTGGTGGTTCGCGGTCGATTTTCACAATTTCGTTTTTCACGGTAAAAGGAGACCGGAATGCAGCAAAATATTGCACACGCGTTGCAACGCCAAGAGAAAGCGTCTTGTTATAGGACAATACGTAATTCTATTTCCTGTAAGAGGTGCCTGGCTGATTATATTAGATCGTAACATACGAAATAGTCGCTCGAACGCTTCGTATTCTTTCGATCTGCGTTACGTTACTTATTTCTTCAACGTATCTCCTAATAATCTAATAAATCGTAATTTTCTTCTGTTTCCATCTTTTCAACGTCATTCTGTAATATTTCTACGAGAAACGCGACAAGATATTTTCAGATTCGTGAAACCAACGAAAATGAGAACTCTCACAGGAGTAGAACGCTATAATTTCTCGCTTTTGTTTCACCAATGACGCGTACTACGGTGCCAGAAACAGGAGAAAAAAAATATCTGTTGTAACAAAGCAGATTCGCGTTTGCAAACGTTTCCAGAAGTTTCGTTCTTTTTTCTCTCCTTTTTTTTTCTTTTAGGGGGCTTTTTTATTCTTCCTTTCTTTTTTTTTACCAACATTCCGTACGGTTCGAGTTTATTGGAGCGAGTCAGTTTCTCTGGATTCTATCTGGCATCTAGCCGAAAAATAAATAATGCATGGGGAGTCACTGCAATTTTCGACGAGAACGAATAGAAAGCGATGAAAATCGCCACGTAACCCAATCAGATACGTTACTTAACACTTTCTAATATTTCCTAGAATTTCGTATTAAACGATCCTATGAAATTAGACTAAACTTTTGAGCCACGGTACACCCGAAGAGAGAACAGAGGAACGACGAGTTTGCAAAACGTTTGAAAACAGATTTTATTTGGCAAACCTAGGAAATTCCATCTTATGATATTTGGACGAATAACAGAAACACGCTGAATATCAAAATTTCATTGTTCGCAACATTGTTTCCTGCACATTGGCTACCGCTGGATGGATTTATTTGAGAATTTGTGGTATACCATAGATTTGCCAGAATTTATAGTATCGCAGGTATTATAGAATTTATGGTATTATGGGAAGAAGGAGGAAACGAATCGAGCTTTCGGCAAGCATCGATCGATACCGTGCATTCTATAGCACGTTTGCTTTCAACCATTAGAAAATCGATGGATAATAATTCGTAAAATCGATAAATCGTAAATTTCGTTGAAAGGAACTTTTTTCTCGACCATCGTAAATTTTCAGTGGCATTAGAGATAGCGATCGATACGCGGAGGAAAAGCACCAAAGTCGGACTTAGATTTACGACGATACGTATCGAAAAGAAATGAATGAAATTATGAGACAAAGTAAAAACTGCAGAGAGGGTGAATGTGAAACTTACCCGCTGCAGGTGACTTGGACGTGGAGGAAATTTCTAGTAGTTGGATGCAGACGAAAATATCTATGCAATTTACGACGAGAGAATGTTTGTGAACACATGTTGAACATTACAACATGATAAGATAAACACGAATATTGTGTAATCTTTAATAGATTCTAATGATTTCAATGTGATAGCACTTGAGATAAACTAGGTAGCCGTGACGAATTATTCAGTTACAGAGATATATACTACTTTGAAAATTGCAGTGCAATTGAATTAACGTTAGATCGAGATTTATCTACATTACGAATAACGTGAAATCAAATTATCTGGACTAAGGTACGATTTACTACTCGTTTAGTGATTAAAACGGAACTAATTCGTAAGACGGATCTTCGAATTGAGCCACGAAAGAAAATTCTGCTAAGACGGAAAGCAGGTACAGGTACAATAAAATCCTTAGTGTCCTTTGTAAAAGATTCAACCAACGTAGCTCGACCGTTCGTGTTCCGTTTACAAGAGACAGATAGAAGGAACAGCAAGGAAGAATTCATTCGTTTAATCGTAAAAGATTGTGTTGCATTTGACGGTTCATTTCGTACAAATACAATTACATTCGTTAAAATTTAATATCTACACAAATACACTGCGTACATTTCGTAGACGCACATTGACAAGGAGATTCCAATGATTCAATCCCTTTTCCTTTTTCTATATCAAACACAATTGTACAACCCTTTGAAGTATAAGTCAAAGGAGAAACATTGTCATCCCTTACACATTTACGCATACTGTATAAAGATAATAATATATACAACCATTCTTTGAATTCAGCCTGACCAACACTCACGGTGACATCCGTTGTAACAACGTAAAATAAAATAAAAATCGATATCACATCTTTGATTCTTTGTAGTGGATTGTTAGTTGCATTCGATGTCTGAAAACGATGCATCAAGCTGAACTAGGAAAAAGATTTCGATTGTGTATCGATCGACTTATCGTTACCGATTAACGTATGTACAATATTTAATTCTTTGTCTCCCTTTTGAAGCACTATTGGAACTTTTTACAGAAAGAAATACGGAGTTATGCTATTCCATTCCTGAAGAATATTATTTTCACGAGTGATTCATACTTATTTAGTTATGATCCGCGTCGACATGACGGAAATTCTAACATTCAGCTAATCTATAGCACAAGAGATTCGACAGATTCCCTTTCTCGGAACTTTTCCCGACTTAAATCTACAGGAAGAGCGTTTTCCAAACCACCTTCGCTCACAAATTAATCACTTTGTACAATCTGGATTCTACAGCCTGTAAACATTCAATAAATCCTAACACGAATGACTGTTTCCAAGAAACAATTAATTACAGTTCCATCATCGATTTATTTACAATTAGCCTGAAAACCAACATTCCATGAAACATAGTTTGGAAAACGCTGGTGTACTGGCACTTAACATCTTAAGAAATAAACAAAGTGCAGTTGGTGCGATTTCGACGAGTCCTATTATATCTTTTTCTCGTCGATGGCAAGAAACAAAGTTATTGAACTTCAACCTTCGATGACGTTTGTTGACTCCTTAAATATTATTTATAGGCCTTTAATATACGTTTCGTTTTCCGCTTAACATCAAATATGAACACGAAGGAATCGACGTTTCAGGCAGCATAAATCAATTCTTGTTGCGCATCCAGTGGCATGGTTGCGTTCAATTAATTACTTAAAAAGTCGATAGACGAGATTCGTAGCCTACGGATTACAAGTTTCGTTGCGAGAACAGCTGTTTGTGCATTAAACGTTACATTAAATACTAGAAGATGACCGTCTTGAAAAGATGAGCTCGACGAATAATTATACAAACTGCCTCGGCTGCCTCATCGACAAAACATCAAAATAATTTTGCAACAAAACTGTCCCTCGCAGCTTATTTGTTCTTACATATGATTGAAGCTAAATATTTATCAAGTTACCCGTTTGAGACGAGGCACTCTGTATAACAATCGAAAGGAATAAAAAAGATACTCGAGGATGACCATAGACGATGAAAATACGTCAATGGGACATTCGTTGCTCTTATTCTTTAACGAGAGCAAATGTTCATATACAATCACTTTCTTCGTCACGAAGAAGAAATGCACCCTTATTTAATTAAACTAACGACCTCGTGCTTTTGTCCTGTTATTCATCGAGGTAGTCGTAGAAATCTGATATCGATCTTAGCAAAGCGACTTTTTTCGTATCTTCTTCATTTTAAAGCTTCAAAATATTTGTTCGTGAATCTTACGCTATATCCGATATTTTCTGCTACTTACAACGATTAAAACGAAGAGAAATTACCCAAGAAATATACATATAAAAAAGAAGGTACTTCCAAGTTTCAATTATCGATCAAAGATCATCGATTAGAGAATTTACACGAATGATCGTTACGTATGCTTTTGGCGACAACGACGTCCGACTTCGATTAATCGAGCAAAATACACTCTTGTTAGAGAGAAAGTATACAACGACACGAATTCAGAGACGTCTCGGTCTCGAATGATTAAGAGGTCTATTCCAAGGTCAGGACTAAGTCGTCTCCTTCTAATCTCATTCCCTGAGTAACGTCCAGCGTCTTAATCTTTCCAGCTTTCGGAGCTTGGACCACCATTTCCATTTTCATAGCTGATAACACGACCAGAGGTGCACCCTTCTCGACCGAATCACCTACTTTCACCCTGATGTCGATCACGGTGCCAGGCATGGGTGCTCCGACTTGGTTCTTATCTCCTTTCGCAGCTTTAGGGTGTACGTGAAGCTCCTGGTTAGGAGGAAAATGGTTTAGTTGAAACTTTCAATCCTGACGACACTTTTTGATAGTAAGAGAGTACAACGATAACATAATTCAAGACTTAAAGTATCGAAATATGATTAAATTGTGAAAAATATAATGCGATATTTACCTTAACAGCCTCCTTGTCCTTGATGAACACAGATCTGAGTTGACCGTTCATTTCGAAAAACACCTCGCGTTCTCCATTCGGCGTGAGGTCCTCTGCAATTGCCAGGGTCTTAATGGCCAAGGTTTTACCCCTCTCGATCGTCACGTCGAACTCTTCTCCGACTTTTGCTCCTGTCAAGAAGATCCTCGTTTCTAATCTGTCCACTGGCCCAAATTGCTCCCGGAACCTCAAGTAATCGTTCGTAACTTGAGGATAGAGAGCAGCCGACATGATGTCTTTGTTCGATACGTGCGGATAAGTTTCCTTTAGTTCAGATTTCAAGGCGTCGAAATCCAATGGCGGTAAACTTGCACCAGGTCTGCCTTTTACGCGTGGCATGTCTTTTAACACCTTTGACCTGTAAATTGCAGTTATAGAATACGTTCGTTAACAAGAAAAAGACAATTTCTCTAACGCGTTTGTAAAGATGACAAAATGCAGTAAATTTTACGTTGGATCAATCTTTTAGATTAGAAAATTAGATCAGATAAAAAAATGTATAGTTTAGTCAGATAATAACTTGTTGATTTACGAAACGAAAGGGGCGGTATATTAATTTCACGCACCTGAAAGGTTCGGGGAATCCTCCGTGAGGTTCGCCAATGGCACCTTGCAGGAATTCTACAACCGATTTGGGGAAAGACAGTTCCTCAGCTTTGTTCAGCACATCGTCAGCCGAAAGTTTATTCTGAACCATAAACTGCGCCAGATCGCCAACTACTTTCGAACTGGGAGTAACTTTGATAATATCTCCGAGCAACAAATTTGCTTCTCTGTAAGCTTTCTTCACGTCCTCGAAGAATTCTCCCAAACCGAGGGAATAGGCTTGGAACTGCAAGTTCGTATATTGACCGCCAGGAATCTCGTTCAGGTAGACGTCCGCGTTTCCAGACTTCATAGTGGTCGTGCACTCGAACGGAGCGTACAAGGTTCTAGTCTGTTCCCAATAGGCGGAGTATTCCGAAATATCGCTGAGATCAAGCTGCGTATCCTTCGGGGTTCCTGGAATTTTTCGAATTTTTCTTCTTCGTGATGCTTGGTTTTATTCCGAATAAAAGTCACCATCGTACACTCGTATCTTACTCACCGATAAGAGAGGCGACCACGGCTCCCATAGATGGTTGACTCGTCATTCCGGACATACTGTCAACAGCAACGTCAACCACGTCAGCGCCGCTTTCTGCACACGCTAACATCGACGCCACTCCAGCCCCCGCGGTGTCGTGTGTGTGAACATGAATAGGAATATCGGGGTGTTTTTGTCTGATCGCGTCGATCAACATGACAGCGGCTTTCGGTTTCAGAAGGCCAGCCATATCCTTAACCGCCAATACATGAGTACCAGCCTTTACCAACTCGTCCGCTAAGTCCGTATAGTATTTCAGATCATACTTTTTCCTATTTGGATCGCTTACGTCACCCGTGTACGAAATCGCTGCCTCGACGATGCCTCCCGCTTTACCAGCTGCCTCCATACCTGAAATTTCGTTTCGTTACGTACATTTCCATCGGTTTCGTTTAGCGTTTATTTCTATCGAAACGCGCCTGCTATTTTATTCAGCGACAGTAAATGTATACGTTAGATGTTCTTGTAAAGAGACCTTAATCTTTCGGGATTCCTCTTACCAAAAAAAGGCGTCAATGGTTCCCTCGCTACGTGGCCAGATACGTTTTCTCTTTTTCTCAAAATCCTCTCAAAATCTCTACCTCTACACCCAATCTAATTAAACTATATCGCGCATCTTTTAATTATCGTAAATAGTTATGCAATCGACACCTCATATCTTGGCGACTTCGAGTCGCCGGCTATGAACTTTCTAAACATTTGCTCAAGCATCTTGTCAAGATCCTTACCGAACCCTCGGTCCAGTTATAGATTACGGTAGAGCAACAAAGCGGCGGGCTATCTGCCATGTTATCGTAAAGAAAACGCGTTGTCGTTGACGTACAAACAGATAAATTTCTGAGATTTGTTTCCCTCGACTTACCAAGGATTAGATTCGGCAGATAATTCAACGAATCGAACACCCTGAACACATCCATTCCAGTCTGTACAGCAAGTTCGCAGAATTTGTAAACAACGTTGTCGGGATAATTGGTGTAACCGACAGCGTTGGCGCCTCTCAGAAGCATCTGGAAGGGAATGTTTGGTATCGCCTTCCTCATGTCTTCTAATCGTTCCCAGGGACACTCGTGGAGGAACCTAAGAGCAACGTCGAACGTCGCGCCACCCCAATTCTCCAGGGAATAAAGATTGTTAAACTTATGAGCGACGAATGGTGAGATCGTGAGAAGATCGTGCGACCTGACACGAGTCGCCAGAAGAGATTGATGAGCATCACGGAACGTGGTGTCCATCAGAAGTAGCCCTTTGTGCTGTCTGACTGCTTTGGCGAACGCTTCCGGGCCTTGCTCCTTGTAAATGTGACGGAAGCCTTTCGGTGGTTCCAATATGTCTGAAAATTTCAGAGGAGTTAGTCAAAGATCGAAAAATTCGGAGGAATTGTAGGAAGCTTTCACGTGCGGGTTAGTAAGCTTGCGCGTGCAGTGTCCAAAAAAAGCGTTAGAATGAGATAAAGGAGAGATTGATCGAAGAGTAAACAAAGGAAAATGTCTCTTGTGAGATTACATAATACAGGATAGACGATGTATAATTTACTGATCTCAAAGTTCCCCCTTATTTTCGAACGATGTGTCATCTTTTGTTTCGCTTTATCAATTGTTTTATGGACGCTCAAGTATGAATGCTCTTAAAAGTAAAGTTCAACAAACTAAATATAATCGAGCAGCTGGAAGGTGTTGTTTGAGAAGCGATAGCGATAGGAATATAACGAATATGTCGATAGGACATTTTTCTAATATTGTATTGTACGTAACATATTTCTAATATTCCATACATAATTGCCAAGTGTCCATAAATGACTTGTATCCAAAAGACTGTCCTTTCTTATTTTGTTTAAAAATGATTGACAACGAAAAGCATTAAGTTTATATATTGTCCACCCTGTATAATAGTTCATGTGTGTGTGCGTATAATGACACTCTTAATTAAAGTATCTCTGATGTAAGTAATAATGTTTTCTGATGTAGATAACCCGTCTAAATGGACGAGTACACTCTTCAAATCTCTCTCATTAATTGCTCTACCTTTGTTCATAATTAAAAACCGATCTACCTCCCTTCAGCGCAATTTCAAAATCCATAAAATTATTTTCGACTTAAAACATCGCTTTAATTTGTATTTTCAGGATTTCTTTTTAAGATATATTACAAAATTCCACTATTATCCCAAATTATATTGTCAATAAATGCCGCTTCCATTTAAATCGCAACACGTGTTTGTTGCCCATAAAGAAATAATTAAATAAAACGTTGAAACTAAGTAACAGGTGAATTATTTAAATGTATATTTTCGAATGGTCTTATTGCAATATTTTTTTGCTAATATATGAGATGTTTTGCGTTTTACATTTTCATTATACTGTTGAAAAATATTAGTATACAAAAATATACATTTATAATCACCTTAATTTTTAGATCTACATGAGCAGTTTGAAACTGAGATCATATCTGAAAAACTAAGACACGTGCAAGCTTAACGTTCAATTTCATTTTCCTTTTCCTTATTTTTTTTTTTCTTTTTGTGAAATATTGACCGTAAACAATATTGATAGCTTCATTTGCAAACCACTCACGTAATGAACAGCTATTTAATTTAGACAAACGTTTTTCCTCCTATCCCAACGAAACCTCTTCCAATCGTACAAACCAAATTCCAATTCCAATTCCAATATTTGTAAATTACGGATTCCAATCGTGTCTGTAATACAATCAATGCAATAAAATAAATAAAATAAAAAGCAACGAAAATTTTGTTTCAATTTTGACAACCAAATATCGAATTTGTCGTATCTGCCCATTGTTTAGCTCCGTTTGAAAATATCATCTCTGCCCTTCCTTAACCAACTAACGATCTAATTACCAGTTACTTAAAATACGAGACTTAAGAAGATACGATGATACATCTTAAGGCGTACCTGATGCGTCTGGATCATTGCTCTCCTCTGCAGCTGCAAACTTAGCAAAGTCTAAAAAAAATGGTCAAACAAAAAGATAAAAGCATGCGATAAACAATGAGAAGTAATTACGAAAAATGATTAATCTCTAAAAGTAAAAGTGACGAAGAAAGTTACTGAACGATTTCCTTGAATTGCTGCAAATTAGTGCACACCAAGAAGATAGTTTTAGATCACAAATGTTTCTGTCACATCGATGTGTGTCGAAAGAAAACTCTAAAGCTACGTTATATAAAAATGGAAACACCATGCCAACAAAGTATGTTATAGAAACAAGAGTTTTTCCGTGGTTTCAGGTGTTGTACGTATATCTGTGTGTGTATATAGCCCCAATTTTTAGATACACAATGGTATAGTGTGCAACATAAACTATTTGATAGTGTAGATCACCGATTGGTCTTTAATCCAGCAGACAAGCATGAAAAATATCGAAACAAGAAGGTTGCTTAGTTGCGAATACTACAATCCCTCTTAGCAACCTAATAAAAATAATAAAAATAATAAAAATACGTTTCTGTCCTTTTCACGAAATTTACCAGTCGTGCAATTTTTCGATTCTATCTTCGTTTACCACGCGTGGATTCTAATATTAAAAATTATGCACTAAATGCTATAGATATCAATTAAAAGAATATATACATATATATTAGACTGTCTTCAGACTATCAGGATCTCAACTAAAAAGATCAATATGTATCGTCTATATGATATTGTCAATATTTACTGATAATCGTATTTTCGTTGAGAATCTCGATACAATATCAATGACAATATCATTGATCGTCCGAAGACACCCTAATAAATAGTACTGGAGTACTCGATTGCCTATAGTGGCAAAAGATCAAAGAAACAACCCACATACAAAACAAACAACAAACACCCAATTATCCCCTCACACACAAAAAAGAAATAGAAAAGATTTGCTCCCTTGATTCGCTGTTCCACACCATTGAAAGCAAACTTCTTTGTGCTTTTGCTACTTTAATCGTATCCAATTACGAAATCGAAGTAAGAAGTGATCCTAACAAGGAAAACCCAAGGTGACTGATTCACGCCGATTTTGACGAAAGTTCGCACGAACGTTCATTAGATCTAACTAAGAATTTACCCGTGATTCGTCCGTTTGTTACTTATTTAGGTGCTTATAAATCGCAAACGACAAAGGAGGATCTCAAAAGATAGTCGAACTAAAAGTTATACCCTGTCTTGAGACTTACAAATATTTCGTGCAGAATTATAGGTCTCAAGACACTAACACAGTACTCGTTTCGACCATCTTTCGATATTTTTCGTCGTTTACGATTTACAAACACTTACGTAACAGGGCTGGCTCGGATAAAAAGGTCGATATCACCCTTAAAGCAAGAAACGGGTGCGGTCGAATTACGGCTAAATTGTCTGACGTGGAATTATGGCTAAGAGACGGGTCTTTTAGACTTTGTTCGTCAAAATACAAAGTTTCGTTAAAATCGACGCGTATCAGTCACCGAGGTTTCCTGCGAGTGTCGCGGAAACACGTGATCGGACATGTTGTTCCCAATCAGAGCTTCGATACAATACCTAGAGCGACTTGTGGGATGTGAGGCTTTATCTCGGCTGGTTTCAGCGGCGTCGCCAATGGGGTACTTGGTCCGTTCACCAGAACGGTACCAAGATAATTTAACAGCTTCTGAGCTCGATTCTGGCTCGGATGGAACTCGAACAACTGCGGATTCTCGTCGATGAAGTACGTGTCAACGTTTCCATTGAGGAACTTTTGGTTTTCCAACACGTTCAGGAGGAACGGGATGTTCGTTTTCACTCCACGAACTCGGAACTCACGGAGAGCGCGATTCATCTTCGAGCAAGATGATTGCAAGTCTCCTGCGTGAGCTATTACCTGAGAACATGAACGAGATTTCAATGAGTATTTATGGTGTAGCTCTGTGCGATACGATAGAGTTTTCTGACTCCAAAAGGAGCAACAGGCAGACGCAAGTCTGCTTTTGAATTTCTATAAATCTTTACCTTGACGAGAAGCGAATCGTAGTAAGGCGAGATGATTGCACCAGCGAATGCGGACGCACCATCCAACCGGATACCCATACCTTCTCCAGAACGGAATACTTCGATTCTTCCGGTATCCGGCTGGAAGTTCTTCGCGGGATCTTCCGTCGTCACGCGACACTGTATCGCGAAACCTTGAGGAACGATCTTGTTCTGGGTCATACCCAACTCAGGTAACGTGATACCCTCGGCAATACGGATTTGAGATTGCACCAAGTCGATTCTAAGACAAATAAATTGCTCTTGATCTAACAGAAATCTTATCGCAAAAATTATATCTATTCGTGCATGGATCTATGTGCAAAATTCCCGTGAAAAATTACGAATTGATCGTTAGAACCACTTTGGTAATTCTAGTCTTCTGAATGACAAATTTACCATATTTACGTAAATGCTGTAACCATATGCAAAAATATAACAGACGCTTATGCAAATGTTCCTTTCACGTGTCTTTCGCCTCGATATACGTACCCGGTGATCTCTTCGGTAACAGTATGTTCGACTTGCAACCTAGCGTTGACCTCGATGAAGTAGAAATTGCCGGACTCGTCGGCCAAAAATTCCACCGTACCAGCGTTCGAGTAACCAACGTGCTTTGCCAATCTCACAGCGTGTTCTGTCATCTTAGCCCTAACCTTGGGATCTAACATTGGTGCAGGAGCGATCTCAACGACCTGAAATTTTCATCTTAATTAACACGACTCGTTAGAACGCACCGGCCTTCCGGCAGAACAAAAACTCGCGCTTCAAATTATGGATTTCGCGATACCGTTCCGTTCGCACAATGTTTCACGACGTCGACGAACACGTTGATCCAGAATCGTTCGATTCTTGTCATTTCCCTTTGCATTTTTCTTTCTTTTTTGTCCTCTGAATGCCTATTCCCCGTTTTTTCTACGTTGTCCTCGTTCTCCGTGCGATACATGGAAACTATCGAGTACGTAAATGCCATTTAAGCGTCTAACAAATCCTTGACACGAAGAAGTAAGAGAACGATTTTTATTCAATCGCCTATTGCGAAATAGTACTCGATTTATCTTCGCATATAATTAATAATTTAAGCGATGTTAACGAACACAAACAAACGTCGATAGTTGCAGAAATACAATTTTGCAACATGTAGTGCTGTATCGTTCGAGTGCTCAGAAATTCTATATAGTAATTTATGTAACGTTATAATGTAACGTAATTTTTGCCTTAACTACGTAACGACAGCTTATACAACAGTACAAACGTAATATTGCAAACGATATTCCTTTCTCGTAACGAAATTCTATCGATACGCATTTCGCAAGAAACGGAACAATCAATTAATTCTCAAAATGAAATATTTTATCAATTTATAAGCCATGTTTCTGTAACTTTTAATCCTTCGAAAAGTCTTTCATGAAATTCTTAACAATTTCAATTCGATCGTTGCTACAAATAACGTGAATAAATTAGCGTGTCTAAAAATACGTGTAATATGGATCAAAGCGAATAAACGATTTTATTAGATGAACGGCCACTGTCTAGAAACGGTTAAATCTTCTTCTACTGACCTTTTGATGGCGACGTTGAACGGAACAATCACGTTCATAAAGATGAACGACATTGCCAGCTTTGTCTCCCAACAATTGCACTTCGATGTGCCTTGGCCTCTCGATGAATTTCTCAATGAACATCGCACCGTTCCCGAAAGCGGCTGCCGCCTCGGAAGAAGCACGCTCGAACATTTCTCGAACCTCTTCCATGTGTCTCACGACTCTCATTCCTGACCAAGCAGCGAAAGTACACTTTATTTCGGAGTTTAGAACTTCGACGACTCGGACAAATTTTACACAGAATATCACTAACATTCTCGTGCAATGAAAGTATCTCTCTTCTATAGAAGTTTATGGAATTTAATGAAAATTGGAAGCCTTCGAATCGGAATTTCGAAATTCGAAAACATGGAAATTAATTATTATCCGCAAAAAGGAAATTTCCGTCGAAAGCTTGACATATTTATACCGTTTAAAAGGTTTTTGCTCTACTGCATACTTGAACTAAATTCATATAAGTATGTAGTTAACATTAAATACATTCTTACCAAAAACGTATAATTTTCCTCGCAGATAAGAATAATGCACTTGCGTTTGTGCAGATAAGGTAAAAGAGTTATGTACATGTATAATACCTAATCCGTTCTATATTCGTTTCAAGTTACACGAAATGACTCAATCTTAATTGTACTACGAACATAAATCTTCTCTCGAGGTGACGCTTTTATTGAGCGTTCGTTGTGAATGCTGCTTCGTTCATCACCGATTCTTATTAAGTAAATAGCGTTTGGAATAAAAGTACAATGCATATTCTGTTTTGACTGTTTCCAAGTTATAAAACGATTCGGATACTTCAACGAATCGAAATTATCGTACGAGTAATTATTTTCAAATAACATCTACGAAACTTCGGGACATGTGCGATATCGCGACCATCAAAAATTTTCCAAATATTTTAGTATGTTTTCAAACGAACAATTGCTCGATTCTCGTGAAAAGAGACATTATGGGAACGAGTAATAGTCAACGAGGTGTAATTAAGTCTGCTCATAAATCATACAGAGGAGAGAAACTGATAAACTTGTTCCACCGAGTGGATTTCACAGTGAGTAGTTTTCGTGACGGGTAGACGTCCCCGGGAAAGAAGATGAGAACAAAAAAAAAAGCACCGGAAACACCAGATACGAATGCATTCGACGTTGCGCATCCAGAGCATCAGTCTACTTTATCGAAACGTCGTTTTTATTTCACGGCCAGAAAATAACCACGAAACAAGACAATGTTTTCTAACCATGGAAAATTTCATTTATACGTAGAAATAGCTTAAACGAACGTTTCTATCCGATAAAGCGAAGTTTATTCGATAAACTCCTACCTCTTCCACCTCCTCCGTAAGCGGCTTTGAATATCACCGGCAGTCCATGTTTCACACAAAATTCCATTGCCTCTTCGGACGTCGTTACTGGCCCGTCTGTTCCCGGAACGATCGGCACTTCGGCCTCTATCGCAGCCTGCCTCGCAGCTACCTAATCATTTCCAAATTTTTATGATTTATGCATAACTGGATAGTGGAATTTAGGAAAGTAGAAAGCCTGGATAGGCGGTCTGGAAAATGTCCTTGGTAACGAAACATACCGCGAAGAAGCAGTAAATTGTGCGAGGAATTTAGAAAAGGAAGAGAAAGACAAACAAGACCGAAGATAGGGGCACGTGGTAATAAAACAGAAACAGAGAGAAATACATTAAATAAATAGGCAATTAGTTAACTCAGAGACGATAGTAAGGCAGATGTTGGGTCCCGCGTGCTTCTCTCGCTTTGAAATGATCACGGAGGTTAGGACGAAGCGAATGAGAGCAAGGCGTGTGGTAGTTTAGCGAAGTAATAGTACAATTGTTCCTGAATTCTACAGCGGTGAGTCGATGTTTCCACTTAGCGTAGGTTTGCAGGTGAATAAATATTCTTTGCTACGCTCTTCTTGTACCCTTAGACTAGGGTAGGCGTGCGCTAATCAGCAACGGTTAGGGGAGAAATGGTTTTAAGATGAAATTCGGGGGAAGGATCGTCGCGACGTTTGCATCGCTTGAACTTAATCTGTAAATTCGTGAGTCGATGCGCAACAACAGGTATGATAAGTAGGAATTGTAAACGAAATTCATTTCTATGAGATGAGCTGATGAGATGTAGATTAACTAAATAACAAGGATAACAAATACAACCGACACTGAACTACCGAATCGGTAGAAATGACAGAGAGAAACGATCAATAAATTAAAGTACCGGGTTACCAAGGGTCGTTACAATTTTATTAATATTCCAGAGTTTCATTTTTGTAAAAAATCGTACCTTGTCACCCATTTGTTGAACGACTTTGGGACTAGGACCGATAAATCTTATCCCAGCATTGATCACCTCCTGCGCGAAATCCGATCGCTCCGACAGGAAACCATAACCAGGATGAATAGCGTCGACATCGTTCTCTTTCGCGATTTTCAGGATCTCCGGAATATTTAGATAAGCTTGAACAGGTGGAAGCCCTTTGCCGATCACGTAACCCTCGTCGGCCTTTTGTCTGTGCATTTGCATTTTGTCCTGCTCCGAATAGATGGCCACGGAACGGATGCCCAGTTCGGTACATGCTCGAAACACGCGAATGGCAATTTCTCCTGCAACAATAATAAATCTATTTTGTTACAGCGGTATTACTCCTCTTTGAAATCTTTATTTCGAATTCTCATTTCGTCCGATCTTCATTAACCCCGCTGAGAATACACGCGCGATTAAATAGCGTGCACGTGCATCATATTCAAAATTACGAGAATACCGTCATTTCCGTACACCGATTTATCGCACGGCCTTGTCCCATAAAATGATGCAGCCGTTTCGTCAAATGTAAGTTCTCATGGAATTTATGAACGTGCTACGAGCATAAAGGTAAAACATTTGACGTTTAAGTCGTAATTCGTAACGTATGAAACACAGTTTTCTATCGAGCCACATCGGTTAACAGGATACTTAAATATCGATAGAAGCGTATGTTAATAATTTCTCTAATACGAGTTACCAGTAAAACAATTTGCATAAACACGATCCTAACGTTGGAATATTTATAACTTGTTAGCGTGTTTCGCATGGCTTGAAAGATCGCGAAGAAATTATTATCTAAGAAATAACGCATACTATTTCCTTACATTTGTATGCACGTTTGCGGTAATTCTTCGTTTCAAATGCGCATAAATACGTTCATTGTAAAAAACAACGATAAAACCTGATTTTGATAAGATTAGCGCAATATTGCCTGAATCGTGCAACCAGTAAGCGAATTAAATTTCCAGATATAATTATCTTTGAGTACATATCATTTTCTAATCTCAAAACTTGAATCTTTCCTACGATAAACAAAGAGTGTGATACTACGAAGAGAAATATTTCGTTTTTCAAAATATTCATTTTTCACCGCCACGAAGATACGTTATCCTATTGATTGGATATTAACGACTTTCGTTATCAAACGTAGACACAATAATACTCGCACAGCAATCTCAGTCTTGTGATTTATATAAATACCTCTTTAGGACTCTTCTGCCAAAGAACGCGAACTAAATAGGCACACTCTCTATGTTTAAGACAAATACATGGCGACACCGGTGTCCGCTTCTCTCTCTCTCTACATCGCTTCTACAAAATTTCTTGGCATCGTTAATTTATCGCCTACTAGAAATAATCGAAACCGATAATTACACAGGCGGCGGAATGATATAATAAATGCGATAGAAGAAGAATTAAAGCAGATTGTTTAAACGGCGTCCAATATGTTGATCATTGTTAATCTCGAATTATATAAAAATAAAACGATGTTATTAATAATCG
This sequence comes from Bombus affinis, assembly GCF_024516045.1. Lineage (NCBI taxonomy): Eukaryota > Metazoa > Arthropoda > Insecta > Hymenoptera > Apidae > Bombus > Bombus affinis. The sequence continues at coordinate 10,871,906 of NC_066355.1, read as the reverse complement.
TAATCCCCTGTTTTGCGTTTAATTATGACATCTTTAAATGGTTTATCATTAGTGGGTCAATTACGAATCGAGTTAAAGATAGACACGTGAATGACTTGACTTCGACATTGGCGTTGACAACATTTAGATGAATATATTGGTTCTACATATCGCGATAGCGATTTACAAAATTTCGATTATATACAAACAAAAGGTGGTAACATCGTTTATTCGGTCGAAGTATTTTGTATGTGTTTGATCGAATAACCGAAGAAACTTTAATAACAAACATCATAATTTTTAATTAGTAATAATATCTCTATTGCCTTGCGGAGTTAACATCAATTTATCGAAATAACGTGGTTAAATTTTTGTTTACCCATCGCTTTCTCGCAATCAGTAATATCACACCCCTGAACTTTGACATTAATTTTTTAAATGTACTCGTTCCGATCTGAATCATGTTATACGGCTTGAAGCTCGAACAGACGAAACTGTTAGAAACGAAAGAAGGCGAAACTCACCTCGATTGGCGACGAGTACGCTCCGGATTGGTTTGTACTGAACATCGGTGGCGAAACATTTTTTTGCAATTTTATATACTTGCAACACGTTCCTGTGTTTGGCCAGTGCGTATCTAGCACGTGAGGACTGCATTTTTACGATATAGAGTCGCGTGGGACACTTTCACCAAATGTAGATCAATTTACAATTCTGTTCGATTAGAATCTTCTCTTAATCTTGAACTTCGTTAAATATCTCGCCTCGATATATTCTTCCAAAGGAACTTTTAACCGCGAGAACGCCACTATAGCCTTTGGTGCTTTTAAATAATAAAAGAAATATCTCTCTCTCTCTCTTCTTGCTCCACACGGAATTTATCACTCTTTGTTATCTCTTAATCGAACCACACTGTTTCGTATATGTCGCTCCACGCGTCTCGATGTACCGTAAAAGTTCGATTCCAACGGCTAGAAGCTGCACCGGCTGGAAGCTTATCGAGAGTCCGGCGTGGAGTGATTGCCAGGTTTCTGAAACAATAGATATTAAAGTTCGCGTGTGATCAAACAAATCCTTGGTATAGCGAGCGACAGAGTTCAAAACAGTGGATACTGACGTCATTTCGAGGTACAGCGAGTAAAATTATTATTAAATATTTCGTCGTAAATTGTTGCCGGTGACAGGGACACCTGGACAGTGTTTGCTTTCAACGTTAAATCATCGAGCGCTATTCCTTAATCGTTAGTGGTTCACTGTTAATGATGCGAGATTGAATTTTTACGATTAGACGTTTCTCTGTTAGGTGTTTACTTGTTAAGGAACAATTTAATACAAGCACGATCGATACAAAAAATAGGAAAATTGGTAAGATCGGTGGAGGATAGGATTAATCGGAAAGGATCGAACGTAAGAGAAGCCTGAAATTATTTTACAAACTTCACCGCACGATGTTCTGACGCACTTTGCGCATCAATCATAACGAAACATCGTGAGTCAGACAGTTTCTTAAACCATAGATCGATGCCAACCAAAACGTATACAGAAAATGTGCAGATTACTTGTCGTGAAAATATTTTCTACTGGAAACGATCGCTTGGCTTTCGGATCAAGTACGATAATAGAACAAATGAGTTTATTATTAGAATGATATTAGACTCGTACTTTGAATCCGCGATTCTCAGCCTCGGTCGTCAACACCGTTATACGATACGCTTCTCTCATAAATAAAGCCCGGTTAAAGTCTCCTTCTGAATGTACGGCCTTGTTGTTTGCGAACCGCCACGAGCGATGAATAAATTAAAACGACGAATTCGTTCTAATCATCGAAACGATGAACCGAGCACGGATTTACGATGTAGTATGTATACATTTGCAATGTTTTGCTTTTGACGAATCAATTAAGGCCGAACAACTTTGGATTTTGTTTTCGACTATTTTTAAAATCGTTACAGTGACTCTTTGATCATTTCGATCCTAAATATATTCCGTAGTAGAAGATATTACTAGAATTTTAAAAATAGCCTAACCGCGTGAATGTTTCGCGTCGAGTTAATGTTTATGAAAGAACATTAGATTCTGTCTAAACCGCTCGCTTCCAATCAATTACAAAATATCACCGTATAATCGAACAGCGATTGAAAATTGTGTAATCGATTGTGCAATCCCTTTGGCGACCTTGTCTGGATTTCCATAAATGGCAACCAGTCCCCGAGATCCGATTTCAAAGTCAGAGGTCACCGATCACAACACGTCCATATTTTTTAATACCTTGACATTGTAAGTGCTCCACTTATTCTGACCCAGATACTCTTGTTACGTTCGTTTAAGCAAAAGTCAACGCGAAAGCTCTTAATAGGGAGACCCGACGAACGAATTAAAACACAATTTGTATGAAGATTAGAAATGCGATTGAGTTGTTTTGTTCGACGAAACAGAATGATATTTCTGTTGTAAATCTGAAACGCAAATTTTCCAGACGAGTCGGATATTCTCCATTTCATCTGAATTCACACGCGTCAGAGAACATTTAAATTTAATACACACGTGCGAAGAAACTACGGAGCAGCATTGATTCAATCGCATAGTGAAGGATGCGCGTGAAATGATCGCTGCGTCTCTTCTTGTCGACTTTCTTTATGTTCGACCGATACGGGGTTGTTCGCGTGACGAATGAAAAAAATATTTAAGGAGCTAAGAAGATAAATGTCAACGATGAAACGATAAAAGCAAAAATGAATCGCGTCTTACGATCGTCCCGAGAAAGAGTCGATGCCAGTTGATTGTAACGCCAACTTTTATCGTTCTTTGACATCGTACGTTTTCCAGAACGCATTTCTTGCGTAACGCGTAGACTATGAACCTCAGACGAGACAGTAGTTTGCAAACGTAACGCACTCGATACACGCACAAATTCATGCGTTCTCTGGCTAGAAAAATAATCACGAACCTATCAGTCTTAATTGGAAATGGCAAATGCGAAACGTTTGAAACTTTTTATTTGATTAATCCTTCTGCTCAGCTTCGTAAACATTTGCACAACAACTATTATTCACATCAAACGATTGAGAACTATAATTACTTACGTTTCACAAACGATGTATAGATACTTCGAAGATATCACTTTATTTTCTATCGAATCATGGAACAACGTCAAATAGAATATCAACAGATAAATTGGACACTTTCGAACATTAAAGCTAAAGCGAGTGCGTCAAATGCTGAACTCACTGGGCAGGACACTGTACAAAGTACGATTGTACAAAGTTGTACGCAAATTGTTCCGGATAAACTTTATCGTGAAAAGAAATGGCTCGCTACTCAACATTTGACTCAGGTAAAAGGGTGCGTGCGCATTCAATTTTAGAAAGGATCGTCTCTAACGTGTGTCGATATACGTGTGCGTGGAACATATTGTATTAGACGTAAAAACGTACCATGGTCCCTTCGCTCTTTTGCGCAGAGGGAATGCTATTGAATTTTATCCCTCATTCTCGATGCTATATATGGAAGAGTGGACGAAGGAAGAAGATGGATGCTTTTGATCATGTTTACTTTATATCATACTTATGGAATTATGTTCTACATATTCATGAGGACGTAACTGGATCGTTCATTCTATAAAAGAATTTTGACGTATCATTGATCGAGTAGGTGGCTAACGTTAAAGTATAATTTTAAGCATGTATATAAGAGCCATTTCATTCGTTGAAACAGAGAGTCTTATCTTTCGATGATATTATAATTCTTGAATTATTATGAATCATACTTGACGATGCAGAAATAAAGTCACAAACTTCTGCCAGAATTCAACAGCGTTATAAATAGAATTGTCTTATAACATAATGCTCCCCGTTTGCCAGGAAAATGAAAATAATGATTCGTGTCATTGACATGTATAAAGATGCCGCATTGCCAGTGTTCTGTTCGAAAGGTCACATAAACGATCAATAAAATATTCTATACAAATAATTAATATCCAAATTTTGTCCATTTCGTATCTTTCTCAGCATTCTCGTTCCTATTTGAACACATTTACTTATGTAAGTATGTATGTCTATTGGTTGTATAGAAGTTGTTTAAGAAACATATTAACGTTCGATCTCTATGAATCTACAGATCAATGAGTCGGAGATGTCGCATTGCCAAGATTTACATATGCATATAGAAGATACTAAACGACAATATAAGAACTGTTCGGCCTTGCGCAAAATCAGAAGGAAATACTCAAAATAAGTCTCTTACGTAACTACCGCGGCAGCGATTTAAATTTCATTCGACAGAAACTCGTTGTCTTCGGTTTTTATGCTTTTCGCGTTCCTCTTGCTTCCCGATAGAAGCAAAGGCAGAAAATGCGCTGCTTGATTTATTTAAAAGTTGGAAACAGAGAATTAGAAACAAAGATGTTAGCTACCTCTTCTATTTCCTATTCCGCTTAGCTTCTTCTATCGCTATTAATGCGATGACGGAGACGTAATAAAGTAGCACAATGATGCACGTTACTAAAAGAATCCTGGGAAACTATATTTCATGCTGTACAACCGTAAGACGATTTGCGAGTCGCATTAGATAATCTCTCACAACGACTTCTGTTTCTATTATTTTTTCTTACGATTCACGTACATCGATATATCAATTTATTACGACGATTAAGAAATATCGAACATGGAATTTTCATAGTAATCTCTGATGATCGTAGTTTCTTTTTTTAATAACAAATACGTCAAAATACAAAGAGAAAGTTGTACTATTATACGAACGAAGCCATCCTAGCGCGTTGTTAATCGACCTTGAACGTAATATTCTATCCAACACATTAAATTGACGCGTGTCGTAGAATAGGCTCTATCATTATTGGTTTCTCCCTTTTGAATCAGCTTCGAATTTCGCTTCAATGCCTATCCAATATCTGTACAGTAACGTATTTGCATTTTAATTTTTGTTTTACGATGATCGAAGTAACTTATTTGTCAGAGATCTTGCTTGGATTAATATTTATACGAAAAATAAATTTCCTTCGTCGTTCGAACGAGGTTTCCATAGATAATGTAATACTATTACCCTTATGCTATTCGTATTTATTAAATAATTCTTTGAATTATTACATGAACGATTGATCCGTGAACATATTTAAGAAAAAATGAAATTTATCTGGTGTTCTAAAATCTAAAGTTACTCGCGTGCACCCGTCGCCGCGATGGCTGTACACAATCTCCGTCTATGTGTTTATTGGTCAATGACCATTCAATAAGTCGTCAATTTGATATTCGTTGAACACGTCACACTGAAACTTAAGAGCCATTTTCGTTTTACATGCGGTATCTAGAAACAGCGTATTAAATATTTATTTTTTAAATTCTATCAATTTTCTCCGCTACTTTATTTTTATCGTTACACATTGTGTTATTAATAACTTCCTTGAGAAGTTGTTTACGAAATACGTACTTCGTTTATCAAGCTTCCGAGCTCTAGGAATTTCACTCCGTTTCAGAATTTGTCGAATACGCGTCTATCGTACACCAGTGTGACTGCTTTTTTTGGAACGATCGATTAGATAACAGCGAATAAAATTCATTCTTGAAATACCTCGAGATTAGTGTACCACGTGCCTTGTGGAAAACCATGCGAACAACTTCAATAAACCTACAAATTATAAAACTACTTTGTGCGTTTGTCACGCAATTGCAAAACATCCGCTGGATAATCTACCGAACTACTGACCTTTCAACTTCGCTGCACACGTGAGCTTTTTTTTATTTCCAACTGTGTCAATATAGGTACTAATGTCACACGCATATAATCAAAATAATATTTATAATTTCAAACGATTGTTTATAGATTTTCTATTCATGTTCATTCACGTCACTCATAATAATTTTGTTTTGCTTAGTTGATCGAAATAGAATCTTTGACCAATTTTTAAACGAAAACAACTGAAACGTTCATTTGTCGATTACCGTTCGCGTCTTATAAAGCGGCAAAATTTCGAAATATTTCCATTTAATTTCTATCATTTCTACATATTTTGATAGCGATATGTGTTGTTTGCGTTACTATAGCGTTGCTATTTTTGAAACAGTCTGTCGTTTATCAATATTTGTAATATGGGAAATCTAGAGATTACAATGCGCGCTCGTTTCCTTTAGATTAAGGGAGTAATTTTCCGTAAGACCGAATGAATGGTAAAAACTGTATGATTTTATCAGATATACTAAATATATTAGCATCAAACGTTAGGTCGAATACATGCAGGAAAGGTGTCATGTTCTAAAGAAATAGACCATAATTGACACTAATCGTGTCGCTCGGAGTATCTGGTAATCTTTGTTGTGCTGGCTAATCAAGTCAAATATACGTCCTTGTGGTTTAATCGGGCGGTAGAAGCGAAATTTAAATAGATATCTATGCGATACACGTTGCCGTTCAAAACATTATGTCGTTGAAGTCATTACTTGCTCAACGATATTAAATTCACTGAAAAGATCGAACGATACAAATTATTGGTAAAATATACAATTAGGATAAATTAAATATAAGTGCAAACGCTGACAAACATCAAAGTACGAAAGTGAAAACCGTATGTCACAATTTTTTTCAAAATGAGTAAAAGCAATTATCTGTTTGTTCTTCTGTTCTTGTACGTTGGTCTTCTTTATCTACATCAAAGACTTCTGCGTCATTGATATGACTTCTTAATTAGTCTATCCCTATTTTCCATGTTATAGGACTTCGTCAAATTAAACTCGTTAAACGTTGCTAAGATTGTATTTCAACTAAACTAGTCGCGGTACGTCATTGTGTTGCGATGTGAATATCTATATATATACCAGCGGGAAATAATGAAATAATTGCAAATATCGATCCCACAACAGCGTAATGTCAGAAACAGTCGAGCCGCGAGTCATAGAGATTTGCCAGACATCATTGAACAATGTTTATCATTTTGTTCCGTGCCGTTTCAGGAGAAATTTTATTCTCCAACGAAGCAACGAATAGTAATAATAATATTATTAGCATTAAAGCACGATGTACGATTGTTTTACAACTGGGATTATTTTACAACTATTACAATATACAACACAGTACAATAGTAAATACGATGAACTTTGCGATTGCACGAAGTGGCACACAATGTAAAACAAAGTTTAGTTTCACTTATTACTGAAACTAATTCTACCGTACAAAGTGGAAATTTACATCAGCACAGTGATTTATGTTCTCGACATTTTCCAACGTTCCTTTACGAAGCGAAGCGAAATATAATGGCGAAAAATATTACAAATTAAAAATCTGTTTGCATCGGAAAAAAGCTACGTCTTTAACGTAAAAAACATTTCATAAGTGATCGAAATAAGGAGAGAAGCATATAAATGTCCTGCGATAATGATATTACGCACATATAATATATTGTAATTAAACTCAAGGTTTAACTCCTATAATTTGAATTAATGTACTTAATTAAGGTGTTAAAGCTGAGCTACTATTTCGCAACAAAACAAGTTGGTGCGTGTAACATCCAAAGTTCGTTATTTATCTTTTCCCTCCTTACAAAGTAAACTGGGACAAGATCGTGCGAGATCTCATGTATTAAAGATATATATATATATATACAGAATTTAGAAAAATACTGATGTCGTTTGATATAATCGTACGATTAAATTTAGACTAAGTTTAGAAAACGAACAACAATTCATACGAATCTATTCAACGAACGTTGTACACTACGATCCTTTAGCAATCGTTAGACCATAAATGTCTATGCGAATTCATAATTTATAATGATGGCTTAAAAGGTGGAGGCTAAATTCATCTTTTTCGTTCGATTTTTTCACTCGTTAAATATTATCACGAATCTTATGGTTCATATTGTAACGCTTATCGTTTTTATCACCTCGCGACTGCGTTTGTAAGTCCAACGGTGATTCGATGCTGGAAAATGCTATCGATTTCTAAGACGGAAAGCATCGTTGAGGTTGAAATAGCTGATCCGTCAGTTTTAAAAGTGGCCAGATGAAAACTAAGCCGACCGACTATACGAAAGAGTTATATTAAAGAGCGGGGTGACCATAGCTAATAATTTCAACGTTAGCCCGAAAAAGGGGCGTCAACTGAATCGATATTCCTAGCTGGCAAGTAGGGAGGTAGGAACGTTAACCGACTGTTGAGGGAGCACGTAAACGTTCCTCCTTGAGGACTGTCTCGTTCGTTCTGGCACAGTTTGAACATCCTATACGATATATCGTTCAAATTATCTACTTCACAGCGATATAGTGCATTATATCGAAGAAGAACTGTCAAATAAATTGGACTCAGTGAAAACTCGTTCCTTTGAGAAAGAGAACGATGACTCGTGTATCGGAATTCTCGTGGATTATTCTTTGGGCGTTGCTACGCAACCTTCGTGTGTATTCTATCAGTGAATACACGTTAATGTACGTGTGTGATAATGTGTATATATGTTTAAAAGTATCAGAACTCGTTGTTAGCTTCTTGTTGACTGAGGGGAGATTGTGTTGGTCAGTTATTTCGTAAAGACGACCCAAGAAGTAACGCAACTATTACCAAACTCATGGACTGTACATTTAAATCGTCCACTAGAAGGCTCATTATAACCAATAACAGATTTTTTACGATAAAGCAGTCAATTCGTCGACGTAATATTCGTGAAACGTTTATGGATGATTGTACGAAAAAAAAAAACGCGCTGGTCACAAGAGAATAAATAGTATGACTGACAATGCGCAAAGCGGGGAGAAGAGAAAGACTGCGGAAAATGATGCGTCTCGTTCGATTGGCGCCTGCACACGCGCTCTGTAATTACACGTGCTCTTGTCGTCGTACTCATACGCATACTGCGTCAATTAACACACTTGTGCGTATTTGTCGCACGAATTGCAGGTGTATCAGAGATGCAGCCGCGATACATCGATGTTTAACCAACGCGATTAAACGTCAGTGAATGTAATTAACGATCTTACGTTGTCAAATATGTATACAATATATAGACGTAATGTAAGATACGTACCGAGGGAAAATTTCAGTAAAAACATCTCGAAGGCTACTGGGAAAAATTTTGACTCGAAAAGGAACAAACGCGTAAACTAATGAAACGCGAGGCGGAGATTGTGTTTGTACACGCGTTATTAATCTTCTTGTATTCGCGGTTAGTACGTAATTGTCATTCGCCGATCGATATTTGTCATTGGTCTCATTTAGAAAACAAGCAATTTGTTATCGGAGGAATGGTACGTCTGATTATCTAACTGTACTGTACTGTATCTAACTGATTATCTGTTACGCATAGGCTGAATTAACTAAATCTTCGCCATCGATCAACGAACGAATATCTTAAGAATTACGAAATTATTAAATTACAATTCTTATTTAAAGCGAATTTGTAGTACATACCATAGATTTCTTTCTCTAATCAAGCAACAACTATATTGTAGCCAGTGATTCATTAAATAATTGCTTTCATTCATCGGTTACTTGAATGCAGGAATTCCTCGGATAGATGTGAAATAAGTGTTGTAGATAAGGAAAGCTGAAGATATAAAAAGATAGAAAGAGCTAGCAGATTCTATTATTCGCTTTTATCTTCGTCGATATAAATCAAAAACGGTTAACCTAATCATCGTACAATACTGTTTACGTTTGAAGCGCCACTAGATATGTAACGTTACATATTCGCTAGCTATTCTCTAGCGCTTCTAATATATTAGTGGAATTCTGTAACCGATACGAGAAAAATATATGAACGGAATGGAAGGACTGGATATATGAACGCATTTGAACAACGTGCATTGCAAATTCTGCGCACATCGGCGTCGATATATAAATATTTATGAACTGATACTTCCGAATAGAAATTTAAAAACGTAATTTAAAGAATGATATTCGCGTTTGGACGTCAATTACAACGTCAACTCTAGGATGGTATACCGAAATTAACCTTATAATCGTTCTCCTTAGTGTTACAAAGAAATATATATAAAAGAATGAGAATAAATAAAACGACGTCATTGATATATATCACAAAAAAGCACCGAGAATTTCAATTCCCGGGAAAACCCTGTAATAAATTTCAAATGACTGTATTAATTAAACTTATATTGTCATAAAACGTTAGTTTCTCGTCTGTACAGATTAATTGCAAGATTAAAGCAATTCGATAAGCGTACGAAAATCAAATCTCTCTTCTGTAAAGGGGAGATCGTATCGCTGAAGAGTTATTACATAATATTTATACATAATATTTTCCTATATGAACGCAAGAAATGAAGTTACGTAATAAAAAATTATTTTATCGGATCAAAAAATCGTACGCTCCCATTTATTCAGAAGCAGCTTCGATCGCTTTAATTCCGTTGACTCGTAACGATACTAGTTGCCAAATTTACGATTAAGATAGAGATAATCGCTCACAATATTAATTTTTCAGCTCGTTAACATCGGAATTCTAATTATAAAGAGTTTAGGTTGTTAGAAGTTGTTCGTAATGATAAAGATATCTAACTATAGAAACAGAAAGGCAAGAAAAAATTGATTTTACAAATCTGAAAGAGCATGTCCACGCTCGAGCAATCAACGCGGAATCTCGTGATCTTCGACCCTGCATCGAGACCTCGTTGATCGACCATAACGATTCACCGAATTATTACATAAACGTCCTAAACCGTCATTCGGGGTAGATCATATGGCCAGAACGTTCGTAAATGTTCGTTTCGACGACTCTTTGACGTTCGATTCTAACGAGTTTGTCACCGACGCAAGAATTACACAACACATTATTCCTTCTTATTCTCACTGTGCATTAAAAAAATAAACGCACGAAACAAAGAGACCCCTCGATGGTGCATTCGACGTTGGTCGATTTCGAATTGTTGCCAGGATTTGTGCATCTATGTTTACCCGAGACGGGTGTGTTGTAATCGCGGATGCGCCAATTTGAATTCGGTCGAAAGTAGTGTACGAATAAAAATGTCAAAAATTTTGGTACACGCGCGGCCAATCGACGCATCTCGAGCCACAGACTCTCGAATCGAGAGCAGCGAACCGCGGCACGATAACTCGCGTGGGTCAATTTCGTTGTTGGCGCAGACCGCGAAACTCGGCACGCACGCAAATCTCAAGCAAAGCACACACACGCGTTGTTTCGGCACTGCAATCGTGACAGCCATCGAATTTCAGGTTTCTGGGCCAGCTTCACCCGGTCATTTGCCGGCGACCATGAATTGTCAATAATTCATTACCGCGCCGGGAAATACCGTGCACGGAAAGATTGAACGCGACGCAAACGATCGGAAGACGTAACACGGTGAAACAGACGAAAACACGTCTAATCTCATTCAATAATTCGCTGTACTTACGGTGTCGCACGCCGGGGACAAGGTAGGCCAGACCCCGTCCGGCTGAAGTCTAAGCCGCAGTGAAATCTTGAAGCACGTCGAACTGTTCTCGCTGGTACACGCGTTCGACCTCTATGGAAATAGACAGGCGCGACTGGTATACCAACCTGCGCCTGCTCGTACCGTGATGCGCGTTTCTTCGGACGACCGACGGTGTCGCCAGCTAGCGGTTACGCCGACCGAGAAATAACCTTATCACAAGTTGGACATATTGTCTGATAGTGTATCGTGCGAGTTTACTGGCTACAGAATAATGTTTTTGTTTGGTGATGTGTTCTGAAACGATTCGGGTCGTTTCGAACATGTACACATAGTGAGACGAAGAGTTTGGACATGATCTGAAGCTTCTAAAAGTCTCGATGAGTGTTGAATCTTGAGGGCTCGCCAGGCTTCGCTCTCTAAAATTTCGATGAGTTTTGAAAGTCGCGATAGATTTTGTAAATTTTAAAAATCGTGAGTCTTGGCGAATTTGTAAATATCTCGAATCGCATCGAAGTTGAGATTCAAGCTCTCGCCGCTACTCTTACCGAGATACTCACATTGTACCGTCGAGTGTCTGGTCTAGAAGAAACAAATAAAGTTTAGTTAGCAGCGTAACATATTAACAACGGCAAGGCCAACCGAGTTTGATAGTATTATTAAATAGATTAATAGAAAGTCATATTTTTCAAATGTAGCCCTTTTAGGGGAAAAGATCCATCTATATACGATATAATCATACCTATTTATATATGTAATATCTTTTTATGTCTTAATTATCCATGTGATTAATCGAAGTTATTACATTTACGTTCACATTTCGTTTCTTATTTAATTATGCTAATATAATTACATGTGTGCATATTAATTAGAGTTCATAGTCCGTTAGTACGAGTTCGTAACAATAAGCCAGATCACGTGCTTTCCTGAACTATGCTCCATACAATTAATAAATTAAATATTCATACCTCGTGTAACCAAAATATTATTAAATCTTTCAAAATATTCGTGGAAATTTTATATTTTCGATAAATACATATAAATAATTCTCAATAGCTTCGATTACATAATATACGTCGCTATCTATCTTACGTCAATTATAATTTGCAACGGAAGAAAAAAAATTATACCCAATTCAGCTATTTGCTTTGATAATCATTTCTCGAATACGCATGTCTTTTTGCTTACTAAAAGGTATTGCAAGTTTCTTTAGAAAATAGCATACAATATAGTAGCATTTGACAGTTTCTTATCAAGGATTCAAAAATGACACTAGTAGGTACTAATAATAATAATGTATCGCGTGAGTTTACGTCAAAATCGGATCTGCCAATCGCGTCACTTTTGACGAAGTCTTTTCATAGTGCAGTTACCGAGTTCTTCTTACCATTAATTCTACTTCTAGTTACAAAAATTTGTGACATATTCATTTTTGTATATCGTTATAACATCCAATCTTGGTGCAAACATTTATCGCGTTGAGATAAATCGTGTATCATATATCGATATCACATGTTTAAAGTAATTCTATATTGAGACTGTAATCTCCTGTTTAGAGGAATAGTACTGAAAGTATTTGTTTACATTTGTTTACATTTAGAAATCGTTCTTTCACTCACTACAAAATAAGCCTGTATTTACGTGTGCCAGGAATATCGTGAGAGTCCGATTGATAACGGATGATGTAGAGGCATCGAAAATGTTATCAATAAATAACCTGCATATATCTGCATATATCTAATACTGTATATATCTAGCAGAAAATCTAAGAAGGTGGGTTCCCATAGCTTTGTTGCGCAACTCTAATATTTACTGATAAACTGATATCATAGAACAACGCAATTTCAAAAGTAAAGTTATCATTTAAAGTGCCACTACTTACTGACTGTAAAGAAAGACTGATATATAAAAGTAACTCGTAATAAAATATTAACGTTAATATAACGATAACGTTAATATCATCGTTTGGAGAAACATATTCGTTGTCTTCGTATCGGCGCAAAATAATCTTCAAATATTCGTTTAATTTTTATTACAATATAATTTTAACGATCACTAGTGCTGGTTTATGCAAAAATATATGCACAATTCAATAAAATATTGACTCTTTTATGGGTTATGTATGAGATAAAATCCATATATACTATGTAGTTCGGTTTGGAAATCAGTAGAATAAGACAGGGATAGTATACCGTCAGCCGGTAGGCGTCTGCCTGACCTAACGTGTCCATTTCTCCTTAACATATCATACGATGCAACTGTTCAATATTCGATTTCTACGAATGATATTGCATATCATTATGCATGTTTCTAAAAAAAAAAAAAGAAAAAAAACGAGGTAGCGTAAGAAATAACGAATTTAAATATTTCTTCAAAATTATTGCATTACAAAATTGTAAATCCTTCGTAAAACGAGAAATAAATGATTATTAATCGATAATTTAGGCTAGATAGAAAACTTAAAATAACAAAAATAAGAAGTCATATGATATGGAGATATCAAATTGTATAACTGCTTTAAATTTACATCGAGCCGCTTCGAAGATATTTTTTATTTTGTATATGACGTAAAAAAGAAAATATTTTCGAGAGAACAGAAAAATTAATTATCTCTTGTTTACGAGATTATATTTATACTTTAATAGTACATCCAACACTTTCGTCAGCAACAACTAATTGATTACGAAACTGAAGGAAAGAAATACTGCATGCATCATGCACTTTATGTTTTCTGTATTATTCTTCTTCAATTATGCAGATCATTTGTTGGATTAATTAAGGAAACGTTAATCACCTGCACTCGCAAATTCCATAGAGCGAACTTTGATATTCTTTTATACGTTGTTGTGAGTAGACTGTTTTGAAGTCTACAACTTTTTTTATAAAGTATCAAAGGATCATTTATAGCACGGAATTTCACGATCTTCTACTCCTTTTCTTTTATATAAAATAAGTTGATGGACATGCATCATTGCATTAACGGTTAGAGGATCTTATACTTTCATACGTCCGCGTGAACAAGTTTGCTGATTTCTAGGGAACATTGAATAATTTTTAATCTTATTTTTTTACATTTTAGTCTTTAACTGTCATCCGATAATATACATTGAACCTGTAATAATACATTTTAGTATGTTGAATCAAATCGTTATCATTCTTTCGCAATATATATATATATATCTAACATACTCACCGTGTGAATGACGTACTGCTTCGTTACATAAGCGCATCAATGGGACGGTAATTTTAATTTTATGTGTGTCGAGTCATTGACTTAATCATTGACTAAATACAGAATAAACCTGACACTATACGGGATTTATTATGGGATTTATTTATTTATTTGTATCTCACATTCTGAAATACCGATCACGAGAAAAATCAGTGTGTCTCTTACGTTTTCTACGATTTGCTACAACAAATATGAGAATTATATTCAATTCAATCGTCACGTTGCAAGCGATAACGAATTTGTCACCTTACGGGATACCGCCACATGTAATACTGTAATAGCACATTGGACGAGGTACAGAATGTATTGTCCTCACGGCAGCAAGAAAGTAAAGGATAACTCAAAACTAATCCGATACTCACCATTTAAAATCCCGCCGCAAAATGGCCGTTACCAACGTGTTTTATTTCATATTTATTTACAGCCAGCGACTCTTCTCGAATAAAAGCCAATATGGCATCAAAGAACCGCGTAAAATACACTAAAATAAACGTTAAATGTTAGACAAATCTATGCGTTAAAAATGCTCAATTTTACGTATGCATAATTTTTGAAATGGTAAATTCATAATGTCCATAGTATCTTGTTCTACCGGGGTGGAGCCAAAGAAAGGGATTTTGGATGTGCACATTCACTGCAAAGAAACTTCAATTCCTGATTCTTTCATGTAGTATTTGAAGAGTTTGCGCGTTTAAAAGGACACTTTAATCCAATTAACTCCCCTAACATTTCACCCTAACGATCGTAGTTTCTCAACGGGTGAAGAAAATGGTTTATGTTCGTATTAATAAATTTGATCAATCTTATTTTAAGTACTAATTTTATGAAGTAAAGATAAATATAGATGTATCAATTAAATGAATGGCATAAACTATTTTTTCTATTCATTTCATTCATTCATTTGGAATATATAAATATTAGAGTAGAGGCCTGGTACAATATGTCAGAAATAAAGATTTACTATGTTATTTAAATTTATTGTTCATATAATACATCACTTTTGTAGCGAAAACATGGAATAGTCCCAAATATTTAAGGCACGTAGGTGAATTATATTGAATATAAACTTCTTATTTTAATAATTTAACACTAACACCTTACACTCTCATTTCCTCTCTAGTATAAACTGGTAAAATATTGTTAGAAATAAACTCTAAATAGTGAAATATTTGCACAGTTGGTAAGAAAAAGTCCGACATTTTGTGTGAATCAGTTATCTAGGGTTTCTATTTAGTATATATTTATTCCAAACGTAATCTGAAACCAAAAATTCTTCTCTCTGCCAAAAGTTAATTTTCACAAATAAAAGTCGATAATAGAATAAATTAAGAAATATTTCTGTTTATTAAGAAATTAATTCATTTTATAATTGGACATGATCGCTTTGTAGCGCTATCATTCATATAATTCATCAACATATACAAAGTGAAATAGAATGAACTGTCGGTTTTCTACGACGTCATATTTATAAAACAGTGGTTCTGGTAAGCCTGGATTTTATCAAAATCTGGAATAAAAAATATTTTATCTTAACTGTCACTTATTCGTCGCGAGGAAAGAAATATATCTAAATTCTAATATTAATTGTAACTTTAACTGTAAGTAACTGTAAGTAATTGTAAGTAACTTTGAAAACTGTTTTTATTATTATTTTAAATTTAAATTATAGTTTATCGTAATTTAAAGAAAATATACATATAAAACTATAATTACTGGACATTTTGTAATATCAACAAGTACTTAGATTATCAAAATAAATCATAAAAATATCAAAATGTTGATACAGATGATTTTTTAACCATGGAGCTTAATAAAAAACAAAAATCTATATCAGAAGAGGAGAACTCAACCAAATTATTGAATATTAATCCAACACTATATGCCGAGCCAGAAAGCTATTTGCAGAATCTTGGGTTTATTGTAAATAATGGAAAGGCTAGATTCAAATTGGACGAGGATGCACCTTTGTATTGTAAAGCAGCAGCTAAAGACGTTTGTGCTGTTGATGAAGATGATACATCATTATCTTTTGTGGTGCTAGGTAAAGATTCACTGGATACTATCCAACAATCATCAATTGCATCTTATGTTGATATTCAACAAAAGTGTATGTCTATTGTACGTATCTGTTAATTGACTAAAATTTAATGTCCTAAATTAACTCCAATAGACTTGTTTAAATTTAATTTTATATGCAGGACTATAATTCTATGATAGCGTCGTGGGATTCGGTAGAAGTACATAAAAAGTTAAATGAGGTGTTACAAGAAAACACAAAATTAAAGGAAACTTTGAAACAGAATAATATAGCTATGAAACAACAATTTAACACACTAGCGACATGGCAAGAAGATATTATGAGAATACATCAAAATCATAAGAAAAAATTTGCTGAAACTAGAGAATTAATAAACTACCTTAAAAAAGAAAATACGGACCTGAAAATGAGACTTAGCTCTGAACTAACTAGTCATTCGGAAATGGGATATGAGGTATGTTATATCTTTTTTCTTTATACATTTGTTAATATTGCTATTCTATTGTAGTTCCTTGATGCAAATGACAAACAAGATACGGCAAGAGAGGAAAAAGTGTCTATTCTTGAAAATCAACTTAGCGAACAAATTTGCCGTGAATTAGACTCGATATTGAATGAAAATGCCAACAAAGAAAAAATACTAAATGAAAGTGGGACTTCAGAATCCATTGAAAAAACTGCAGAATCAGAAATAGAAAACGCTGATAATAAACGATTTTTTGAAGAAGAAAGAATCGCACTTCAGAAAGAGAGAGAAAATCTTGAAGAAGAAAAGAAGATGCTTGACAGTCAAAAAAAGACCTTAGAAATAGAATATAAAAATTTAAACAGTGCTAAAGAACTTCTACAGCAAGAAAAAATCAGTTTACAGGAAGAACAAACATCTTTGGACCAACAAAGTCAATTATATGAAATTTATCATAAAAAATCTTTAGAATCAGAAAAGGAAAAATTTCAAACAAAATATAACCAGCTAATTACTGAAATTGGTGTAATGCATGAAAGTGTACAGGAAAAGAAAGCATGTATAAAAGAGTTGCAGAAAGAATTAGCACAATATGTAAGTATGATTTATTCAATAAAAATTAGAATTAAATACTTTTTTCTAAATGTAATAATAAATGTAATAATAATCTTTTAATAATAATCTTTTAATAAATGTAATAATAATCTTTCATCATTAATGCAGATGGAAGATAACACTTTGCTGAGAGCACAGTTAGAACTTTATGAAGAAGATTTTGAGCAGGAGAGAAAACTCAGGGAGATGTTATTACAAGAGAAAAATTCATTAAATGCGGATTTACAAAGACAAATAGAATTTAACGAGCGACTACAACAACAAATTGAATCTCTAACTACGTCTGGAAGTCAAGTAAGTTACCAAATGTTTCCATGCTTTATGGATATATAATTTGACTATTTGTGATATATCAGAAATTATGTTATATCTATTCAATTTTAGACAAATATTATTGAACAATTACAGCCCCCATTGTTATCATTATCATGTCCAAACTGTAATCGTACATTCCCAAATGTACATGTACTGGAAGTTCATGTTAATGATTGTTTAAGTTTGGACTAGTGCAAAATCTTGAAATACATATTTTGTTAAATACATGTATAATTATAAAAATGGAAATATTGATAGATATAAAAATGTTTCCATTAATGTTATATTAAACGACATACATTTTATTGTAATAGAAGTTGTAAATAAGATAAAATAAAATTATTTAAATTTTAGTATTAAATATAAAGTGCATGATTTATTTCCTCCAAATTCTGACATGCTTAAATAAAAGAAAAGGATTTTCCTTATGATTTAATAACAAATCCAAGTATTTAATTATGTTAATATGGAGAATCCGTTAAAATACATTTAAAAATACGTGTGAAAAGATATATGTACTTATTACAAAATAATACATATAGACTGAAAGTTTTTCTTTAGTAAAAAATAGAAAGTTTTTCATTTTCCTAACTAATTATTGAAATGCATAATTTGAAGAACAAATAAAATTCGCATGTGAGATTGGAATAATAAAGAGAATATATGTTTATGTATGAGTGTAAAGATTCTTGAAAACGAAAGTCACCGTTATATAAAAATTTAAACTAACATTGGCGCACTGGAAGATTATTTCGAACTTGTATATATTATGTCCAGTTTTTTAATTTCATGTTTAACATTGCACAAATAACACTTTTTAAAAACTTTAATTTACAATTTTTTATATTAATTGTCTATCTCTCCATTTTCTTCATTATATCTTATACAAACCGTAACTTTAAAAATATTGTTGTTATAAATTTAAAAAAAAAATGCAAAAATGATTTCATCGCTGGTATTATGAACACTGTAAGTAGCTTCTAAGCATTTTTAATAGCTCCAAATTTTAATGCAAATTATTTAAACTACATTTTATGAATATAATGATATTGTTTGGTTTCTATATTGTTTCATAATTAATCTCGAATTATTAACGAGTGTATATTATAGGAGATTATATTATACAATTTTACAGGTTTCGTTCATAAAAAAAGTTCTTATGTTGGTATTAAATATTCTTTTAGTCTTCTTTTCTTAGTTTATAATGAGTTATTAACGAAGAAATTTTTACAGTAAAGTTAAAGGAAGAGTCATAAATGGAATTATACTTTCATTTCGGATAAATTAATATCAGCGAAGATTAAAATTTGAAAGGAATTGGTAAGAACATAGCTTTCATTGCTGTTGGTAGCACTTCTATAGCGTAGTATGTTTAAACTGTTTTCCGTTGAACCACAAACGGTTAAAGGAAAGATACGTTTTAATCTCGTCGGCAGCCTAAAATAAGTATAAAATAAAATAGCGATGTTAAAGAAATACAAAGCATGTAATGCTGGAAATACAGAAAAAAATCGTATTATCCGCGCTGAAAGATATAAAGAGTCGCGTAAAAGTTATAGAGCAAAGACTTTTAATGAAAATCGCAATCTATCAAACACTGCAATAAATATTCAAGATGAAAGTTTGTATTAAACTCTATTAAAATTTTATGAATAATTATTAAAAATTGTTACTATTAGTTAATTAAAATTTAATTTCAGAAACACAGACTGATCCTGCTGTAGAAGACCGTCTACGTAGACTTGAAAAATGGAAAGCCGAACGTGAAAAACGTAAGAAGGTTGAACAACGTACAAAAAAACGACCGTTTATAGTTGGAGTTGTTCATCATAAAATATATTCGCCAATTACAACAGCTACACCAGTTAATACACTTACCACTACTTCTAAGCCTCTTCCAAAACGAATAACAAGGGCGACAGAGAAGCGATTGATGAATAAAGCAAATGAGAAGAAAAATGCAGAAAATTCAAGTAAGAATTTAAATGTACCAAATAAAGATCACAAGAATCATAAAAAGGAAGTGCAATCTTTTGCCCCTGAGGGACATAAATTTAAAGCTCCACCAGGATTGCCTAAAATGCCATTATTTGGGAAAGTAGTCGTACAAAGTATGTCACCTGCCAGACTAAGTCAACTTTTAAGTTCTCCTTCAAAAATGACAAGGGCTAGTATTAAAAACCATAGTACAGAGTTTATTGAAGAAAAGGATCATTTATCAATGGCTGATACAAAAGATAGTTCTGAGGAATCTATATCATTAAAATTATCAATTAGTGATAAGGAAACATCAAATGATAATGAAATACATAATAATAACAGCATCACAGCAGCAGCCTCTTCTTTAGACAATAATATGTCTACATCTATATGGTCAAGTTCTCCATGCGAACCAGCTTTTTTTTCACCTCATATAGTTTCTAGTCGTGGAAAAAGTAATGCCAGAAAAGAACAACAGTTAAGACGAGGTTTTAGTCTTACTCGTTCTTCAGACAACGATATTCCTACAAAAGATACAGTTATGAAAAATTTAAATATTTCGATCGAAGAAGAAGAACGTACTGCACAATATTTTCATTTTCTTTTGAATAAAGAAATAAATAGATTAAATGAACTATGTGAAAAATGGGCAGAAATCAAAACAGAGCCTGACACTACAGATGATGGTCAGTATGAAATAAATCAAGCTATTGGGCAAACAAATTTGTTAATAAGCAAAAAATTTGAAAGATTTCGCAGATTAGTTAGTGATTGTGAAACAGGAAAGGGTGAAATGTTAGTTACATGTAAGGATTTACAAGGATTTTGGGACATGATGTACATAGAAGTGAAAAACTGTGATGTACGATTTGAAAAATTAGAAAAGCTTCGTGCACATGCTTGGAAAGAGGAAGAATTGTTTGCTCAGAGACCAGTTGCTAAAAAAAAAATTGTTAAAAAGAAAGTTGTATCAACGAAGCCCAGTTCTGTTAGAGCTTTCTTAGCAAAAAAGAAAATGAAGTTGAGAAATAGTGGTGATGCAAAAGAACTTAAATCTAGGTCTATTAATTCCGGTAAAAATGAAATTATATCTGCGAGAGATGATAAAAGATTAAGTTTACTGCAAAAGGTACAATCATCTGAAACACCAAAGATAGCAAAGAGTCCATTAACAATAATAAAGATAAGTCAGATGTGTAAAACTCCAAAGATTCAGTTAGATGATTCAATATCCTACATTAATTCTAATCGAACACCAGGAAAGAGTATATTGAAACAACAAAAAAATTTAAGTGAAATAGAATCAACAGTAAAATCCGCAAATAAAATTAATTTTAATGATCATATAATTTTAAACGAAGTATCAATTGACGAAGAAACACAGACAAAGATGGATTTAGCTGTAGCGTTATCAAGGATAGATAGCTTTGATAGTACAGAAATGAAAATTAACGCAGAAAAAAAGCTTTATTTCGATGACAGTAATTCTGATACGGATGATTGCGATGATGAAGACAAAATCAAAAAATCTCTGGGAAGTAGAAATTCGGCAAACAGGAACATTCATAAAATACCGATTATAAGCATAGAAAAAGCTACACCATTACAAGAAGCAAATAAAAGTTGTAATACACCATTCAGGAAGATCACCAGACAAAATGCAGTGGACGAGGATGAGTCAGTGTTAAATGGAACCTTCACATTAAATAAAACTAACGAAGAAATTTCAGACGATATAGATTTAAGTACATTGAATGACAAATTAAAAAAATATTCTATAAGTAGCAACGAGGAAACAAATGAACAAATTGACAATGTAAGAATATTGAGAAATAGAATTGTTACTTCAACAGAAACACCTACACCTAGGCGAAGATCTTCCAGAAAAGTATCTGTTAATATACAAGAAACAGAACATAAAGAAAATGAAACTCCTATAGATAGGAGAAGAAGAAAAAGTCGTTTTAAACTAAATTCTAGTAATAATGAAAAGACAAATATAGAGTTGTTGTGTTATAGTTGTAATGACATATGTTTGGATAAAAGTAGTGACAAGAGAAGATCCACAAAAAGTGTAAAATTTTCTGGCATAGGTAATTTTATATAAAGTACATAATATTTTGTCTTTAAATGCAATGATTAAAAGAACATGTTTTATTTCAGAAAAAGAGTGTAGTAGGACGAATAAACCAACCCAACCTGTGACTCCTCACGTTAAAAAAAGTAAACGTAAAAGTAGGAGTATGTCAATGGAAACCTCTAGTTTGGGAACAGAAGAGAAACGTAATTAAATAATTTTATTTTAACTTTTGTTAATTTGATATTATGTATATATTTTCTTTTATAGATATATATTTGTATATAATTATAATTCGATTTTAGCGCCCCAACGTATCAGCAGGAGATCACAAAACAAGAAATTATAATATTCGGTATTATGAAATTTGTGTAACTGGCTGGAGATAAAGATACAATAAGTTTTTATGATTTCTAATTGATGTTTGATATGGATTATTTTTATTGCAACTATTGCTGTTGTCCAACCTTAATATTTTATTTTAGATATATAATAGGAGCTAAATGCATTTTAATTGCATAACATTCTTTACAAAGAATTAAAATAATACTTGCACATGATTTAGATTGTAAATTTATGTGTATTGTATAATTTATATACGTTAATAAAACGGAATTATCGTTAAGGTAATGTTTATGTAGGTATATACATGTTTACAAAGTTGATGAAATAGATAGGCGCTATAATTGAATATCAACGAATAATATGTATATTCAATAAATATTTCTAATCACGCGTTTCGTATTTGTTCAAGTTAAATTGGATTCATGTTAATTTAGGTAATTCTGTTTAGAAAATATTCAAAAATATTTCTTATTGACCTTATCGTGATAGATTATGGTTATTTCCTTGCATGACAATGTGACTTATTGATTTATCAAAAACCACCGTCACTTTTAATCGGATAAATATATAGCCAATGAAGTCATCCTGAGAGATTTTCCTTTGACTGACTATCCATTTAGGAATAAAGATTAGCCAAACGCAGATTAATTGCTTTAAGGTCATATTTTCGCTCCTCTATATCGCGTATCAGCCAGTCATGTTACTCTTCTTGCTCCGAATTGTTAACATCACGGACGTTTTCAAGCTTTTCGTAATACCCTTAACACATCTTTTTTTCCTTGATGCATATCGAAATATGAGACAATACCTGATCGAATAATGAATCGCATGATCTCAATTACCTCCCCAAGTCATATACATAATTTACTTTATCCTCTTCCGTACGAAGAATTATTTTTAACGATATACTTGCATCATTAATATCTGAGGTGCCAAAATCCTCTTCTGATAGATTGCCGTATTACAAATTCCTCTTTGCAAAAATGTGCAGATGGTAGTTTTTTCAATCCATAGCCAATTGTATGACTACATGAAACTTATCAAGAGATATAGTCTTCGGAACAATCAGCCACCGTCAAATAGGTGGTTTGCTGCCAACCAGTGTGATTTGTTAGCTAAACTCGCCGGTCTTGATCTCATATGCCGATGTTTAAGCCGTTGTTTCTGGTCTTTGTTTAATTCAAAGACGAACTCTTCAGTCTGCCATGTGCCAAAAGCCACCAGGAACCTGGAACTGGAAAGCAATAGAATATACAATTGAATAATTTTCATCTAAAAATTTAACGTTTTATCTTTTATAATTTCCATAGTTTCAATACGTTCAACGATATTCATATTTATAACTTTTAAAAGAATTTTTTAAAGTGGCAATCTTAATGGAGACATGGCTTAGATTTCAATCCTTTTGCGCTAAGATGGCAAACCACTGAGAATAGGTCCTTCGGTCTCTTTATTCATTCATTTAAAACGACTGACTTTAACGATTTTAAAATAACACATTTTACAATTTCTTAATTGCAAAAATAATGCGATTTTCTATGCACAAAATTTGTAAATTCATGTGCGCTACACCCCAAAGTAAAAGCTTTACCGATGGTCTTCATTAAAATCTTCATTAGGTATATTACGCTCGAACTTCGTCGAGTGTTTCTGAGAGTTATGTGCTTTGAGAACTTTTGTGAGATATTCAATATCTTTCCCCTCATTTAGTAGCTTGAACATTGATACACTAGGCTCTGTATCAATTAAATAGCTTAGGAGATTGATTATTAGAATCGTTGTATTCTTTAAACTTTAAACGACACACGCGACTATACTTTTATAATCTAGAGGAGAGGATGCAGAGAAATTTTCGGTACGATCTCCTAAAAATCATAAATTTTATGTACAATTAATATTTATCTATAATTACAATAATATATATTTAATAGGATAAAACGGGGGCGGACTGGGAAATTTTTATCAGCAGATTACCGACATGATTACCGGCTCTCTATTTTTATTTCAATAATTAAATTATACGTAGAACCTCAAACCTTTACAAACCTGCTGGAGCTTTTTCAAACTCTCCGATGTGCAGTCCGCCCCTGGGATATAATTTTCTTCTGTAAAGTGTAACGAGCATACTCTCATAGACGACGATACAGTGCCCACTTTTAGAACTTTCACCCATGCACCGAAGCATGCGATAATATCTTCCTGATATAATTTATTTTCCAATTTCTAAATTACCATCTTCCCGGGGAAAATGACAAAAGCGGACGATGCTATTTTTACACGCACGACTGTAACAAACATAGAGATGTAAGGATAGCGTACGCGAGCAAGCCGAAAAAGCGATATAGCATTAGAAAGAGAATGCTGCACAGAGACGCCTTGTATCTTTGTCTAATAACGCGTGCATAATCGTACGATAAATATGTTAACGTAACACCGATCAGCGAGTGGCGTGAGTGCGCATTTCCAGCTAAACAAGGATAGAAGAGTCTTCTATGCAACGTTCTCTTTTTCTATTCTCACGTAATTTCGTTATTTCTTTAATTTTACTGTTTCTTTTATATTTATCCGATTCAAAATAATTTCAATTCTTCTGCTAATTATAAAAGCATAAAACGTTTCAAAAAGTTCTGGGATTTTCCGTAAAAATCCTTACACGAAAGCTATCGCTTCATTTACGTAACTAATATACCTACCAAAATAATGTTATCGTTGCAATTCACATTTTCCTAACGAATACGTCCTAATAAATAAAAAATTAAACACACGATCATATTTTTAACATTCTCTCGTTCAGCTTATAAAAAGTATACGAAAAGATCGTTACGCAATGTTCTGTCATATCGTCCTTATCATTGTCTCTTCATCGCCCCATTTCAAAATCTTACCTTTTCTCCATTCGTTTCGCGATTCCGATCGATGCACATCGCGTTCGTCGATAGGCTGGCAAGTTCGATATCGTTTCAAAACAGCATCGAGCGATTAAACACAGCGGCGAGTAGAAACGCAGAAAAAAGACAGCGGGAACGAGACGAGAGCAGAGAGCAGAGGCCGATTGGGTCGTGGCGAGCTTAGTTGCGGTACGCAAGCACGCCGAAGCGGAGCGCAACTTCGGAACCGCGTACGGTGGGTGGGAGTTGCAGCCCTCGTGAGTCAAGAGAGCGAAGAGTAACCGAAAGAACAGACTTCTACTCAGTCTGTCCGCGGCCGTCCGTCAAGCAGACGTCCCCGACTCTCTTGTGCCCCTACTTCCATCGTTTCCGTCCGTCGTCTCATATCGAGTGTCTGTTTCATAGTGCCTCGAGGACCTCGTGAATGTCACATGTCGTCGATGGTACGACCGTTATTACCACCGACACCCTGACCGACCATCACCATTGCTCCATCGATCGCGAGGATCGATCTTGATCGTCGTGCACGCGCTTATGACAGTTTATCGAGTCGAACCTATTCTTCGTGCATGAGAACGACTGAACGTGTGGTCAAGTGGCAAAACGTGCAAGCATGTGGTACACGAATTTTATCGCGGGTCTAATAGGCCTGATCTTCATCGTCGGCTCGCCACCCTGGTGTTCGGACGCGTTTAACGTGGAGACGAAACATTATGCGGTTTATCGAAACGAGACCAGATCCATGTTTGGATTCGCTGTTTCCGTGTACCGGGATAGATATGGTCGAGGATGGTGAGTCTTTATCTTCCCTTCTTTGATTTTTGCTTATTTATGGCTCCTCTTGCACTACAATGTATTAAAGTTGTTGTGCAAAAATGTTATCGAGACGAAAGGTTTCTGCGTGTCTATAATTCTTATAATGCAATTTTGTTTTTTTTTTTTTTTGGTACTTAAAGTTACGATAAAATAAATTCTGATCGTCGTATTAGAAAAATACTTTCGATCGTGCAAGAGGGAACAGCCTACTTTGTTTACGATTGATTTTGAAGGGTATGCGAGTCGTTTGCGATTGTTGAAATTTATTGTTTCCTGAACATTTGTCCAAACATAGCTTAGTTACGTCGAAAAATATCATTGAAGATATTTTGAAACTATTACGATTGTTCATTTCGAACTCGTTCAATTCGGCTGTTTCATTACGATAAATAAATAGGTGAAACCAAAATATTTTTTGAATGCTAATTATCTACGCTAAACAATGAATAAACAAATAATTGCGATATAAACTTCGGGATTGATAAATATCAACTAAGAAAGAACTAAGAAATTGGAAATAAGAACTCAACAATCTCCCTGTAAGGGACTAAAATATAAAACAATATTATTATTATCATCATCGTTATCATCATATAATAAAATTATGAATTAATCATGGAATCGATCGACCTTGCGTAAAGGTAAAGTAAAATCATAAACGACTCGGTACGCTACAAATCACCAACAGGTTGGGTCATAGTTTTAAGTGGGCGATGTGTAATTTGATGACACATAATTCTTGGCAAAGATATGAGTACACATCGAATTTTCCTCGCATTTTGATCAAAGTTACGGAAGGTAAAAATATTCATCGTATAACAAGCGTTTCACTTTCACTATCGTTTATAACTTGCACGTCGAATCAGATTTTAAATATTTCGCTTAAAAACAAAACTCGATTAACATTTTTACCAATTATGGGCCGTTCGCCGTTTAAGATTTCTCGGTATTGTGTCAGAGTCCGAGAATTTTTTCGTCGGTAACCCGTGACCCACATAATTTCAGGAATCCGTGTATCGAACAATTCGTGGCTCTGAATCATCGTTGTTAAATGTCTGCTGCATATTTTAGTTTATGCGCGTCCTCCGTTCGCGAAGAAGCGCAATTCCGCTGACGGAAGGAACATTAACTCGCTACGTAAGTGGTATTAACGCACCTTCTGAGTTACATTTATCGCGTAAACGTATTCAAGAAAAACCGGGCATTAAAATACAAGAAACGAGAAAATACTTTAAGCGGATGAAATATTTTTCTCGTTTTCGAACGATTTTCTAACAACTTTGATAGGTATTCGGGAAGATGATGGCGGATCATTTATTGAATGTATCGGCGATATCTATCATCGCGTAAATGGAAGACACTCCCACGAATTTAGGATGATCACGCCATCCTATTAAATCTTCGTGCCAGAATCTAAATAGCAAAGCGACTTCTGCTGTTTCACCGCGTTCGTCGGATAATGAACCCCGCTAATGAAATATCGACTCTCGTTTGCCTACGACGTCTTTGAAAGCGTGTAATTTCTTCTGTTGCAAACACGCGACAATCATTCGGAGCGTAGGATCGATCTCTCTAATCATAGGCGAATTCAGCGTATCGAATGCAGTCGTGTTTCTCCAAACGATGCGAAATAATAGCGTTGTCGTGGTTAATTTTGCATCGCAGTGTTGAATTTAAAAGCGCCATGGAATTAATTACGAAGCTTGTGTAATGCGATAGCTAGTAGAGTTACAAAGATAGCAGTGATATTTGAGTCTTTTTAAGAAGGTAGACTTTACCTTAAAGAATGTTACATTTTAATTTTGTTTGTAAGTTTGATTAATTATTAATATATTAGTAACACAATTTCGACTATATACTTGGAACGTAATCTTATCTGGAGACAATAATCGCCTCTAAACGATCTAAATCTTAATATCATTAGTACTAATACACTACAAGGTATTACTCGCAACAACTGCTAATTACGATCATTCACAGTCGATGACTCGTTGGCAAACGGATCTGCTTCATCGATTATCCCCGTGCCATGACGTTCGAGGGCATACCCTTGGATAACAGGTGCTTCTCGGAGAGCTTAGAATCGTTTCTCCTTTTATGTCCCCTTTCGAGAACAAGGCGAGTCAGTTCTGCCGTTTCATCCGGACGCTCGTAACTGTTCTCCCATAAACACCCATCGGTGATAAGCGTTAGATCATAACGTATAAAACGTTCGTTTTCTTCGATCAAGATAAATTTTCATTTTCGCTTCTCATCTGTTGCTGAAATCCATACTATTCTCGAAAAATATCGTTCTCCTGCAATTTATAAGAGCACCAACTCGAAGAAAGTTAGTATTACGATTTATAACGAAATTGGCAGACAATTCGGTGTAGGTACAATTAGGAAAGTAATTTCAAATTTTATTTTGAAGGATTTTCCAGAGGTATACCTGTTTCGGTAACTAGCCAGATCAAATCGACCCATGACCACTTAACGAAGTATACGCTTATCGCTGTACGTAGCAACGTAACGTTTTATCGAAGAAGAAGATCACAGTTTACGCTATCGTCTATACTAATACCGTATACATATTCGTTGTTGTTTCGAGTACGAGCAGTGTCTCTCGTGAGTCACGCGGCCCACGAATAAACGTTTCTGCTCCAGCTCCTCCGGCGACGATGGATATAAATAATGCCGACAGAACGAGGAAACGCGAGTAATAGCACAGGTTACGTCGGTCCTGTGCGGAAAAATCCGCGCGAAAGGTCGGCTAAGGTGCAGGCCACCTAATGTATTCGAATCTAAAGGATGTCGAAGCTACCACGCGATGGAAGTCGATAGAGACGCCATCGACTGACTACCGGATCGAATCTTTGCTGCGCATGCAAATCCAATCCTCCAGCTTTCGTAAACGTGCCCATCTTCTTCGCGATCGTGTTTTCGACCTCGGTGAGTTTTAAGAATGGTGCCGCACGACCGTTCATTCCGATAATTGGATCGGACCGCATAATTTGACAGGCTCGAGGGATTTGCGAAAGCGAGCTGAGTTTTCCGTTCGTTGGTGTCGATTGTCGGGACAGTTTATCCGACGGACAGATAGAATCGATGGGACCAAAGTCATCGCGAGAGTCATAAATAAATTTTATTCAACGACGCGATTTCTTTTTTATTTGTAGAAACGCAGATGTTTTTCTACTATAGTTGTGCCTTTCTGATAGTTTACTCGATCTAACGTTATATGTAATGGATCTATCGACATGATAGCTACGATATATCGTAGTTACAGATAGTTTTCTCAATTCGTCCTGTTTCCTCTCGTCAGCTACTTACACGGTTCGTCGTACATTGTTGTCTCGGAAAACAATAGACGGCCATAATATCAGAGAGGAAATAAAAGGATCTGTGGACTGGCGTTCAGGACATCCAAAGCCACAGGAAGCCCGGATTACATCGTTCGTTACGAGCAACTTCGTAGGCGCTTATATTTAGGCCAGCTCGTGGAAGCTTTACGAGCGTTCATCCTCGTTAATCTGGCGCGAGGCGGACGTACCAGGTTGCTACCGTACTGTCGTCGATCTGCTCTCGCGTTGATTCCCGAAATAGGATCTATATCGGAAAGCTGGCGATTTAGCCGTAACAGAGGGACGCACTCCTTCCTACACAAGCATTGCCATACTCGAGGAAAAACAAGCTGAACTCGACGAATCATTTGCAACTTTACAATTAGTGCAGAATCTTCTGAAATTCTAGATATACGTGCGTTCGTACGTTGCTAAGTGTAGTGGTGAGGAATAGCTGGCACAGGATTACATCATCATTGACATGATTCATAAAAAGAAACGCGTATTTACTAATTTGCATGAGCGCCACAACCATTTAGGAGATAAGGCGTTAAAAATTGAATTAAAAAATCGTACAGGATAGAATAGTGTAGAATAATCTGTACGAACTTGTTGGGATGCAAGTAATTACGCGTCAATCGCCATCTCCCTTTGTACAAAACATTTTACAGTTCGGTTCTAGAACTTTTATTCATCGAACGCGATGAGAAATCAGCACAACACCGTCGAAGCAAAGCTACCGAACCGCTTCTCCATTATCGGCACTTTCGTTTGAAGTTTCGCCTTCGAAAAAGAAAAACAGAATTCCGTAGCAGAGACTCGAATGGCGTAGAAGATGATCGTCACTCTCGCTCTCGATCGTTTCTCGATAGGCGAAACAGGTCTGTCACTAAACGCGGTAACGAGCAACACGTTCGTCGGATTCAGAGCACGAGGTTGGCTGTGATACAGGATGTTAGGTCATCCGTTACGTGGGCGGCTGGTAGCTCTCGCTTTGCTCTGATTAATACAGCGTTAATCTGCTCGTTCGATCTACCGTTTCACCCGAGCCTCGCCGTTTTCTCAATGAACCTGCCATCCTCCCGTTCTCCGCCAATTGGACGGCTCTTCGTGGAATTTGGAATTGCGTCTGCCGCCCTCCCGTCGCGTTTTCATGCATGGGAGCGCGCGCTTCAACGAGGTCCCAGCTAATCTGCGGTCGTATCGGTCCTCACGAGCGGTCTACGATGTCGATCTCTAGCGTAATCTTCGTTTTATCTGTACCAAACCGAAGTATCCTCACGGCTCTTCGAATCGTTTCTTCGTATACGCGTAATAGGATTATCGTAGAAGCTCGGCGAAGCCATTGAATATGAAATTTGGTACAGACAATCGAGAAGGGCAAGTTTGTCCACAATTTGTATGGAGGAATATTATAAAACTTTTTACTTTTAGTTGCGAGCCAGACTAGACGAAAGACAGTACAGACAGTATAGAGGTGTCTCGTGGATCTCTCAAAGATATCTTTTGGATGTTTTATAGTACGTGTAGCGATCTAATTCAAGAGTAGTATCAAAGTAAGCAAAAAGTGGACGATTTCGCAACGAGTTTCGAAAGTACTATCGTTCGCGATTATGTTTTCAGTTGTTTTATTTCGCGATCGAGTTTTTGTAATTGTTTTGTAATCGTATGGAGACTGAAATATTTATCAATACCGTATGACAAATATTTAGGTTGTACGCGACGAGGGAAAGGACGAAAAAGCGCGGTGTAGGTCGAACCATTTGGAAAGCCAGGAATACGCGTTTCCCAATCTCGAGATGGTATTCGGAAACAAGCTACAACCACGCGAATCGTTGTCACTCGAAACTGTTACAGCAACGGCCTAGAGGCAAACATAATGGTAATTTTAAACGTGACGAACAGGTTGTAGGTTCAGACGTAGCTCATGTATATTTTTCAACGCGATGATCCTACGAAATGCTTCCTCCGAACCGAATTATGAGTCAGCCTATCGTTGTCCGCGACTCGGTCTTGACTCACGATCTCCTTATTTACTAAGAAAAAGAAGAAGGTAAGGAAGAATAAGGAAAGAAAGGGGCCAAGGCAAAAGAAAAAGGAAGAAGCAAAGTACGAATAAAAGGGAGGTAGGAATAAAAGATTTAAGGGAAAGGAAAACAAAAGAACGAGGAGAAAGAGGAAGACAATGAGAAAGGATTAAGGAAGAGAAAAAAATGGGGAAAGATAGAAAAAGAAGGAAAAGAAAAGTTTCGTCGTAGCTGCACGATTTTTCTCCTTTTTCGCCCAGATTCGATTACTCGTATCGAAACCGGCGGTTCGAGCCGTATGCTAAATATAAAAATTACATATTTCACGAACGAAGACACGCTTCGTATTCGAATAGATGATAAAAGTTTCTGCCACAGCGTCGAGACGAGAGACTGATAAGACCCCGCTCTCCTTTCTTTTTCTTCGTCTTCGCTGATCGAATTAATTATCCAACTCGCGCAGATACGTTATACCGACGGATGCTTTCTTCGAAGCAAAACTAGTTTCCCCCTTTGTTGAATTTCTATTATACGCCGGTCAGATTTTTCGCCGAGAATTCCGGGAAGCATGTGCTCCTTATCACAGTCCGCCTCCACGTGATAAGACCTTGCCACGATTTGCAACGTGCCGGTCGTTCGAGATTCTGGCAGCGTAGAAAATTTCGTGGTATCTACGTATTTTCTCTTCCTGTTTATTTCACTGTCGATTCTTAATATGCTCCAAACGGCTGACGTTTCCACAACGACATTGGTAACGTGTCGTCCATAGAAATATTCTTTGACAATGAGCCGTTTGTTAACCCATTAAAGAGCAAACTTGCAAAACAAGATTACATAATGTGTAGGATGAAATAAGCAGAA
The DNA here is from genome assembly GCF_024516045.1 of Bombus affinis. NCBI lineage: Eukaryota > Metazoa > Arthropoda > Insecta > Hymenoptera > Apidae > Bombus > Bombus affinis. The sequence goes on along the minus strand of NC_066355.1, from coordinate 10,839,560 downwards.
GGAAGATTACAGAAAATCTGTTTCGCTTATTTTTCATCGACTTTGATCATTCTCTCGTGACGTTGCTCCGATACATCGTACGCGATCGTTTCAGACGTTTTCCACGGCTAAGCTCTTCGTGAAATCTTTCGTCCCGCTAACGTCCGCTGTATCTCAGTCACGTTCGTTCGAATTTGGTGCTTACGAAGCGTGTCGATGGCAGAGGAAACGAGGATTCAATTTTCCTGTTTCCGGTCGGCGAAACGAAACAAAACGAAAGTCAGAATAGATCGGCGCGCTTTCCGCTTCTGAGTAATTGCCGTGCAAACTATACCATCTTTGTTCTCGTGATCTTCTTAAACTGCCATTTTAAGTCCGAAAGAAAGAGTCTTTCTAATACAAAAGTACAGGGGGACTGTGGACTTTGGTCTTAATTTTTCGACGCATCCGGCGCGAAACGCGCGCTCGTGCCTCGTAGCGCAATAAAAGGATGATGTACGATGATCGTGTGCGGAGGAACGATCCCCGGAGTGCAATGTAAACGAAGATTTAAACGGTAGCCGCGAACGATCGTGAGCACGGTGATCTTTCAGTCGAGTTAAGTACAAGGATCCACCTAAGACAGCGCGTTATTCATCGCTTTTTATTCTCCCATCGGTCTTCAGACCTCGTGCTGACCGCCCACCTCTGCATACCTGGCACACCTTCCAATCGATTATCGATTCGCGTCGAGCTGGCGTTGATATTGATGGATCTTGACGATCCCGACTTTTCTTTCTCTCCCTCCTTCCCTTCTCTGCTTCCATTTCTCTATTTGCTTTCTGCTTCGTGGATTTTATGCTCGTATCTCGTTGGCGTTCGATTTTTTATTACGTCGAAAAGAAAGATCGTACGCTGTTTTTGCGTCGATAATATCGTGAAATCGACAAGCGATCGATCGGATTACGAGACTATTCTGCGCTGTGTAAACGAGTAGAACAGATTCTCGTAAGGTACAAGTCGCGAGTAATTGGTAGATCGCGAGCCATCGTATCACGAATTACAGGATTGGCGATAGTTTGATCGAATTCTATCGCTAAAGTAGGTACGATCGCGCGAAAGCACCGTTAAAGAGAATAATACTCCAGCGCTTAATTTCTTGAAGAGTACTTCGCCAAAAGATCCAGAGAGTCGACGTTTTAATTACTCTTAAACACACATATTCATCGCTATAATTAATCACGGGAGGCGAACTGCGTGTGCCAACGATGCAACAATCGTTTGCAGCCAACGAACGATTCGATATCCTCGAACAGCCGTAACCGATGCGGTGAATCGACAAAATACATAGAAAGGAAGGTGTACAAACTTCGCCGAGGAAAGGGAAGAAAAAGAGCAAAGAGCGAGAAAGAGAGGAAGAAGAGGGGAATGGAGATAATGAGGATCGCGTGAGGCACGTGCCCGAAGCTCTTGCCGTGTCATTATCCAGAAGAGAACCGACAGCCGCGGGCCTATTACCTTTACCTGGACGCATGCAAACACGTGTGCAAATGCTCTTACACACGTGAGCGACACGTTTGCACGCGGCTGCAGGGCCAGCTGGAGAAGCTGCTAGGAATAAAGGAAAAAAGAAACCTTCTTCAAATGAGTTACTGCTTTGCCTCTGGTTTCTTCTCGTCGTGCGCCGTGTGCAGTCTCGAGAGCCCAACGTGGAATACGAAATTTTTAACGATACCACGTATTTTCATTATTCGTTCGTTCCGATTGCTAACTTTTAACGTCACGTTTAATGCGAATGCGTTCGGACGAGCAATGTTTTTCATTTCACATTCCGCGGCTGTATCGGCGATGTTCGTGCGAACATTTAAAAATACAGAGATTGCGTATAATCGTGTAATTGACGTGTTCGAACGACGATACGGCAAGCAATTTCGGTCACGTAAATTTGTATTTTCTTCTTTTTATTTTTGAGTTTTGAATTTTTGATAATGAGCGGCGTATGGAAGAAAAGTTTGGAGAAAGTTTGATGGCTTTTTGTACGTAGGGCGGTACCTCGAATCATTGTTCAAGGATTGTAATAAATCTTATATTACGGAGATGGCCTTAATCTTTTTTAACGAACATCTATAATTCTTTTTTGCCGCGTATGAAAGTCCGCAAGATGAGGTTGACAATTAGAAAACACTGCTTCGCTTGCAAATTATTTTCTTTCGTATTTTCGCTTCGTATAATTTTACAACAGTAAAATTTCCACAGTAGTAAGGTAAAAAATAAAACTTCAATCAAGACTCGTTGTAGGCAAAAATTTGATACACCCGAAATTAATTACTCCTTCGCAAGTATTTTTTCCATTACACGAATTAATCCACGGAGAAGCACACTCGGTTTCCGTAATTAATCGTTGCCAGCTGATGTTCCGTAATTATTCTCGAAGCTACTCTGCTAAACGTGACTTAACAGATGACCGCCAGTGTGTGTTTACGCGATTTTTACGTCACGTGCGTAGCGCAGCTCGTTTCCTAGTGACGTGAGTGACGTAATGACTCGTACGTGAAAGTCATTAAGCATTGGCAACGTGAGAGTGCAATTGAAACGGCTCGTTAAGTGATTTAGAAGCGCATTTCCGACCACCTTAGAGTCGAATGGCTGTTATTAAATCCCTCCGTTATTTATTATTGCCTTTTTTCCAAGTTCCGTATAACGAATGAATCGATCGGACCTAATCGATCGGCCAACGTGTAATTGGTAGCGTGTAAAAGTAAATACGGTTTGATTAATTTTCACAGATGCAATTTTTATTCGAAACAAGTTTTAACGTAGTACCATGAAATCTGCGTATACAGGCTGTTGTAAAAAAGCGAGTCTGAGACTTTGTGGCAATAATTAAAACTCGTGTTTATCACGCGACCATCGCGATCCGATCGTCGAAGGTAAATCACCAAAAGACAGGCGAACGTTGTAATTACGGCGTGGCGATTCGTCTCGAAGCACCCACGTGGATCGATGGCGTACGTGCAGACGTAGGTCGCACACAGGATGCTTCGTCGCGGTTTTTATAGCAATTCGTGGATCACCGACACACGGGGGTCGTCGACGTAACACGAATTGACAGCGAGTATCGCGTGTCGGTATCACGTACGGTGCTACCGAGTGATTCACGATACGGTTGAAATCACCATTGCGGCCTGTGACTGTCGACACGGGAATATCCAAGCCGTACGTGTTATGTGCTGTAAACACAGCGAATAGAATCACCGCGTAGGTGTGTCCAGAACTATTTCTATCGCCCTGCATGCCATACTGCCGTTCGAAACCTAAAACAATGAGATTATCGTCCGAATGGCTGTAATGATATATCGTTTAGCTGCATGCCGTGGGATCGATGCTGTTTCTACGAGCAATAAGGAATTCTGAAACTTTCAGCAGATACGATGGATTTTGAAACGGTAGATAGGCTCTGAATGTTAGATCCTTGGCGATTAGTTTTGGGCTCGGAAGGTTCGATCACATGTTTCCAAAATTTGTACGGTATAATCCGACGTTCGTGGAAATTCTGGTTTTCCCCGACTTCCGTCAGTCTGTCCGAGGCCACAGCTTGTCATTAGAAATCTGCAGCGTGTCGTTTCGGTCTCGTGTCTTCCGACCGTTCCGTGTCTATTCCACGAATACTACCAGTTGTTCTGTCCACCATATGGCAACGAAAAGCTCGCACTTACGCGCCTTCCCGACGAAATTGCATTGTTATTCGGCAGACTTGGCGCAACACATGTTTCCTCAGTGTGCTGCCGAGTTCCGTCAGTAAGACGAACGTGGCTCGAAGACCGGGAAACCCATTTTATGGGCGCCCGTACGATGATTTACAGTTCCTCTCTCCAACTATCCTTGTTATAATCGATTGAACGCTGCTGGATCGAGCAACTCGTTCCTGTGTTTACGCAGCTGAATTCGAAAATTTGTGTAATCTTCCGCAGCAACGTATACGATTGGAAAGTAGACACTGGAAAGCGGAGAAATTCGAAAATTTGAAAAAATAGAAATACGAGAGAAGGAAAGTAAGCAAAAGGGAGAAATGGAATTTATGAACAGTAAGGAGTAATTGGGGTGAGAAATAAATTTGAAGAACGAAATGGAAAGAGGCAAAGATCAAATAAGTAAAATAAGACCAATCGTACAACTATAATAGAATATTTGATGAGTAGGTGTTCGGATGTAAAAGCGTAAGTCTACTATGGTTTCATTTCCAGTTATTTTTAATCGCTCATCCAATTTCCCGATTAGGAATACGGAAGGAACGTACGCTTTCTCGAGACGGACGAAGAAGCTTCTTCGAAATCAGCGATAAAATTCCGTAGCTGGATTCGTTCGAATCTGATAAGCCAGATAGACAATACCATAAGAGATGTCACATACGTACGCAATTGCTGTTGCATTGTTCGTACACCGCGTATGGAAGTGGGTCGTTGCATCGTAACCGCAGATGAGACGATTCTGATTAATTCGTTGTTTTATTAATGCGATTAAGATCGACCAATTAATCTGCTCGTCCAGACCCAGTTCCCTTCGTGATTGATCTCGTTGCCTACGAGCTACGAATGCGACTCTCTATTCTCGATCGTGTGCATCGCAGCCACTTATTTATCGCACGACAATGCAACGCCACAATTGTACGATTTATTGCATTCCTTCCGTCTCGCCGCCATTCCGTTCTCTTTTATTTTAGCTAATTATCGTGATGATAAAATGAAAATATTCGAATAATAAATAAAACAAATTACAATTAAAATAACATATTTTCGTTTTACCAGAATTAGAAAAGATCGTAGTACTAAGGATACTAAAAAACAACAGAGGAAAATATTGTTTAGAGGACGGTATAGATCAGGCAGATTTTCCACGAAACGATAAACAATTTTTAAAGCTCGAGTAACAAAAATCTTTTCTGTTCCGAGACGAAGTGGCTTGTTTAAAGTCTGGTTCGGAGAAACTGCGAGCGTTTACCATGCAGATATCTTTTATTAGCAACGAGGCTGATGTAATCGAGTAAACAGTTGTCTGATAAGAACAATAACAGAGGAACGTATGAATTCGCAAGGTCTCGAACGTGACCAATGCGAACGTCGAGATTTCACGATTTTTGCCAAGTCTGGTGTCCACGTGCACGTCTTTCGACCAGTCTCGGCTATCCGTGTCTGCTTATCTAGAAGAGTCGCTTGAACACGTACAGATCGATGGAAACGAAAGTCGCTAAATTCCTGTTTGCCTCTCTTGGATCTTTTCAACGCTCGTTATGAAAATTTTAATCGTAAATTCGTCAATATCGTACGGCGTATACTTACAGTAAGAAACGCGATCAAAGGTCGTGAGATTCTAAGATTTCCAAGACGAAAGAAATTATTTCATCCGGCTCTTTTATGTAACTTTCTCGGAATTAAATACTCGCTTAATTCCCCATTGAACGATGTTAACGTTCAACCACGTCGAAGGCTTAATTTTTGCTCGCGATAAATCTTAAACTGTACTCGAAACTACCAAACTGAAGGGAATTTTACGAGACGAGTGCGAGTGGTTGCGTTTTTATTTATACGAATGACACGAGTGAATTGTAAATTCACACAAGAACGAGACACAGTTAATCTTGATCGCTAATCGAAGCCGCTTAGTGGCCTTGAATTCATTCAAAGACAGTCGTACGTTCCGCCTCGCATGCTTATACTACCGCCAGATGTAAATTACGCTCGAGGAATGTTCAATTGGATCTATAATTGCTCGTGACCGAGATAGAGTCGAAGACTTTGCGATCCTAGAAAGGAAAGCCATATTTTTTTCCTCCATGAAATTCGATACGCGGCTAATTTCGTAAGAATTCGTGATCATTGGTCGCGGGATCAATATGGTTTGATATTTACTTTGGAATAAACGTATGGTAATTATTTATGAAAATTGTATGGTAATTAAATTTTAATTGAATCGCGAAGATTTCTCAGATTATACGGCGATTAGAAAGTTTCCAAGCGATCTTTTGCGGTAAATATGTAGTGGCGTCGGTACAATTTTACTTGAAAAAGTTTTAGCGAGAATTGGACACAAAGAAGTTTGGGGTTGCAGGCTTTCGACTGTCACGTATGAAATTGTTTTTCTTGTCGTATGTCTAGAAGAACATTAAAATTCCAATTTAGCGCTGATATTTCCTGTCGAGGGATTACCACGCACCCGGAAATTTTCTCTTTGTCGGCGTTTAATTAGAATACAATCCGCGCGTGGCGATGCGTTCCGATAACTGTGCATATTATGTATGCGCGATTAACAGCTGAATATGTAATTAGTCACCTGCCGAAATTTATTCTCCGCCGACTTCTAGGTGTTGCGTTAAATCGTAGTTTTGGTTTAGTTTTAGTTAAATCTAACTTTAAAATTCTTAGCATGTTTCAGAAAGTTCATTTGTAGTTCAGTGGAAATACAAAATTCAAGCTTCGCTGTCGGTCCCAAGAGGCGACGTCGCATGTTACTCGCAGAATAATGTTCCAAACGAAATTTGAAAATGAATGAGATTCTTTTTCCCCGCGAGGATTCGCCCTCTATGGCGAACAGAAAGAGCCACCCTTCGCGTCAGCTGTTTCATAAATCAACGCTCGTACATCGACTGACCCGGCACGCTCGTGTACGTGCGATTTCGCTTCGGGTGATCGAAGCTTCGCTCACAGTGAAAGTCGCGAGCGTCAGTGAGGTGGTGCTCCTTATAAAGTAGCAGAGAGCCTCGACGTCGATACGCCTTCGTTCCACTTGCGTCATCGATTGATCGCGCGTCAAGACGCGCGCGTTGCGTGTCCCTAAATTCCGGTTGCACAATGGAACTTTAGAACGATCCATGTCCATTTGAAATCGAACGAGAAGACTTGCGAAATCTCTCGTTGAATTGGCATGTTTGGAAAAGTAGGCCATGGGGGTGTTCAACCCCCTCGTACTTTGCGATTCTCTTCACTGCATTATTCAGAGAAAGTATCGATCACGAGCTTTCTGATAGGGATATTTTTTCCCAATTATCACAAGCATATATATCGTATAATAATTTCTATATGATTGTACAAGTTTCTATAGATTGTTGTTTGCCTTTTAATTCATCGAAAATATCGATTCGTACTGGCGCTTTACGAGATCGTAATTAATAAGATCAGTTCGTGGAATTGTCAGTGTTATAAATATCCGATACGTAGCGCGAATGACATTATAATTAATTCCATCGTTGAGCGTGTCGTGTTTTATTGCACGACCGTTTTACTCGAGTTCATTAGAATCTCGTCGAGATATTCGCACTAGCCTGAGGAAGAAATTTCGCAACAATTCGACACAGCTGTTTCAACGGAATTTCGTTCTGTTCAGCGATAATGCAACCGAGTTGCATGTACATATCGCGCGGAAGGCGTCTTCTACCTGGTTTTAAATTTCCTAGCACGCACATGCTCATTACCATATGTACGCTCCACGGGAACATCACGAGTTCGCTGAACTCTACACCTTAATCGAGCGTTCATTCCAAAAATCGGGTATGTTCTCACTTCCAGCTGTCTTCTATCTCTTTAGCGATAAATACTGCAGTCACTACGCTACACTACACTCGCTTGGTACGATAGACGATTCTTCACGGACAACTATTAACGGATAATCTATAATTTCTGCTTAATCTACGTATATCTAAAACTTTCTATGACGTGTTCTAAAATAACGATAAGAATTCTTATTGGAGATATACGTTGAATGCGTCGGTGAAACTTCTATGTAATAGCAATAATAAATTATTTATTGGTAGTTAATTTTTAAAGAACGATCATCTAGTGAGAAAAATATTGAAACAAACCGAGATAAAGGAAATTACCTTTCAATTATCCTTTTGAAAAAAATGACAAGCCTAACTGATTGTGAATGAAATTCATCATAAGAGAGGATATCAGATTTTACGTGACGTGTCGGATGCTTTTCACGGGCCTATAGAAGGCACTTCCCTTTGTAGGGACTTAAAGTGTTACGTGATTTCCGGCTTGAAATACCAAGGTTGCATTACAATCGTCATTCTTTATGCGCATACACGGATTTCTGTTTGATTATGACAGTTGTGACGGAAGGAAGTCGGTGAATTAAATGTTCCTTTCTCTACGATAGAACGTATATTCGGATGCAGATATTCAACATCGCTGCAGCTGAAGGCTAGATCGAATCAAGTCTTTCCTTTAGAAAAAGACATAATTATTCGACCCATTGTCAAAATTCAGATCTTTCTCCTACGGGTTTCTTTTACGACTCAATTTATTTTAATACACTGATCGCTATCGTCGGATCGAACTTTGGCGGACATGCGATTAAACGAAACAAGTATCGATTATCCATCGTGCTTGGTCTTGAATCTACGTGATCGGTCTACGCGGAGGCTGCAAAACTTCCATTGTTTCACGCGACACCCACGCATAGCGTTGAAATGCAGTAGAATCTTTGTTATTCGAATTGTCATCGTTCGCATGCTTTGCTCTTTGAGACTAGATCTCCTTCAACCTTGGCATATAACAGCATAACAGCCGTGCGCTGTCTATGACAATCGAAACTCAGCATTCCCTTAAATTAAACACCATAAAATTCAAATTAAGCATCTTAGAGAGCTACCAATCGGATTCACCTCGTTGTGGTCCCTAAATCACGAATAAGACCATCCGTCTCAGCCCCGTAAATCAGTACGAAGCGTATTTTATACACAGGAGAGGTCTTTTTTTCGCGCATGGGCGCAATGAGCGTGCACGAACGCTTCAATGGGCCAATAAATAAATCCATCGTTGCTGGACGAAGAGGTATCGCTGGGACAGGTTGTGGCCTTTTGCGCGAACGGACAACGACGGTGGCGTAAAAATAGCGGCGCGTATCGCACGGAAAAATCGCGGCCGTGCATGAATTAGAGAGCCGGCCGAACATCGGCGTCCCTTTGGTTTCGCGGCACGCGAGGCCGTCGTATTGACTTATATCGCGACGCGACAGACGCGCATTTGTAATCGCCGTATTTGGCAAAATCGGACGGCTCCATTCGCGGCAACGAGACCCGTCCGTCCCGTCCAATCTCCGGCTTTGATCGCTGAAAACGCGGCGAATCGGCGACAAATTTATACGCGCCGCGAGATGCGTGAGAAACATCGCCAGGGAAAGCGGGAGGATCACGAGAGAAATACGGAACCGTGTTCTTGCGAAATCTTGCTTAGACAGACTTCTGTTACTTTCGCGATTTCTGAGATTAGGAAACTGTCGGATATAAACGTCGAATTGGCTGAAAAGTTCGTAGTATTTGCGACGAAAATGGAACTACGTGCTTCGTCCAATTGAATTCGCATTTTACGCTAAATCCACTCCATTCGCAAATTTCCAAATCAGATTTCTACATCGATGCTTTTAAAGTTTCTTACATAATCTGCTTGTAGCTGTTCTACGAGGAATTTCGTCACGAATCACGGATAGATACGACTAGAATAAATAATTGAAAAGCACGATTACGCTGGCTTTTAAACAAGATCGACACCGGGCACTAGCTTTCTCGTAATTTGTTAGAAGTTTCTTGCTCGATCGTTGCCTCGATCTCTTGATTGATTTATTTATTGATTCGTTGATGTAGTCATAGATGTTGATTGCCAGCAGGCATCGAGTGTTTTCATAGGTTACGCGTTCACTGTTGATTTATTCAACCAGTCGACTTCACGGAGAAAAGACTCCCGTGTGCCCCCGTTCCTTTTTGCTGGTCGTAATTGAAATTCCGATCGAATTAAGTGCTCTGTGGCGATATGATGTTATTGAGTCGTTTGCAGCTTCACGCTCGTTAGGATCGGTATGTCAGTAGCTACTGTGTTATTTTAGCGTCGTCCGTGCGTTTGGATCTTCGTACTGTTCTCTCTATTCCTTTCTCATAGACAAGGCGACGTTGCTACGACGAGACCACCTCCGTTATATATTTTCTACACAGAATCTCACAGGAGTTTCGCGATCGTTACAGATATTAAGTAAAATAAAACCGAAGATCAAAGCGTATTTCGAGCAACAAAATTCTACTTAAAAGCAAGGATATTTCTTCAGACCGGGAGTTTCCATCAAAATTCACGAGCCAAGCGCACTCACGAATCGTTTTTCGAGCTAATTTAGAAGATGCTAAATCACTGCACCTGCGCGTTTGTCGGTGCAGCTGCAGGCTTTCATTAGCACGTAGTGCGGCTTCAGCATCCAATAAATCTGAGACGATCGAACATATTGCACACGCATCCGCACATGTTTTTCAATCACCGCAAATTTGAGAAATGGGTTTGCGATCTTCCTTGAAACTGTACCGTAAAAATCATTGAAAATCGTCGAGTTTGAAACACGGAGCGCAGCTGTCTGTATCCGCGCGTCCATCTATGTACATGGACATATGGCAAATTATACCGATCGCCGAACTAAAATCGTAGAATCGTACAAGGTGTTCGTGCAACAGAAGTCTATAACTCGCAACTTGTAACTCGTCGATTATACCGTTGTCCACTTATACGATACTTTCGGCCGCACCCTGTATAAAATCTTTAGGAAACAAGAAGCTGTATCCAGACGCGAAACCTGTACCGAACGATCTGAAATAGCGATCCGAGGTTTGTAACCTGTCATTTTTATCGTCAGCCGTATAAAGACTGGATCCAGCGGGCATCGAATAAAAAAGAATCTAAATTGTTCTCCAAACTGGATCGACATTGTATAAATCAACGCGTTTCAACTTTCCCTCGATGTCAGGTTGCTTGTCCTCGCTTAACCTGCCGCTTGCTACGAACCATCTTTACCGCCTACTGTCACGACTATCCGCGAGATTGACACACCTGAATGTTCTATCGTCGAATCCTGTTCGTGACGACTGATAACGGTACTAGCATTTAACGGGCAAAGGGGAAATAAATATTGCAGAGGCAAGCGAATATTAAATTAAGAGAAGCGAGCAAGCCAAGCGAGACACTATGGTAATAAAAATAAAACATACAAACTTTAAAAACCAGGAAAAGTGGTTTTTATCGAGAAATATGCTAAAAGGAAGAAAATAATTTTCTTAATCAGGTATTATTAAGTAATTGAACGTAATACACCGGGGAACCTGTATATGTTGAGCACGTAGGGTAATCGCGTAGGGTATCGATCGACAAATGAACTCGTATTTACTAAAAATAAAAACCTTCGGACAGGTCGGCAAACGGAAAAGTGGAAAGATAGATTTTTTGACGAACGACTCTAGCTGCGAATTTTAGAACTTTTTGCGAAAAGTTGCGCGGATGTAATCGAGTAATTGCTAGAATCGCTAAAAGGCACACGGATAAAGGTAAATTATTAAATTATCTTTGGAGAGAAAAAAGGCGAAAAGGTTGACGATAGCGAGAGAAAAGAAGGATTTCTAAACGTTTGTATTCGCGGTATCCTGTGCGACCGGTTCGCCCCTGCATTCCTGTTCTGGTGCATGCGTCACATATCGGTGACTGCAGTTCCTCACGATTGCAGAAAAAAATAGAGTGGGCGAGCTTAAGTCCTCGTCAGGTTCGACCCACGGTTGCTATTAACGCGGCGTGTCCGCGAATCCATTGGACATCGAGGTCGTAAATGGATCGAATTTCGTTGGATAACGACCCTCCGTGATGAAAATGATTTTCCATTTGCTCGTCGCAACGGATCAAATGCGTCAAATTTCGCGATTACATCGTAGAATAATTTCGTTTGCTGGGAAGTAGAACGATTCGTTCGGATAAGAGGAACCGCGAAAGCTGGAGATCTTCGTCAAAGGATTCAACGCGTTAATTGATTCGTCCCTGTTCATTGCTGGTTACCGTTTGTTCTTATCAAAACGACACATGGCAATTCCGGCGGCGAGTTGCGTAGACTTGCGAATCACTTGCATAACTCGCATAATCGTCGCTGCAGCCGTTGTTAACGCGCCTCTGCACGCGTATGCGAGTTTTACCTACACTGTGACTGCAGCCTAGGAGCTGGAGTATGCCAAGGTTGCCCTGTAAACGGTGGCATTTTTACGCCTCGAACGGAGACGACGATGATCTTCCCGACAAAAGAGTCTCAGTTCCTTTAAAGCGCCTCTACGAAAGTTCGAACGGAGCTTCTTTTCATCCATAGAAACGGAACGAATGTTTCTAGGTCGGTGTTTAACGATAAAATACTTTGCACATTTGTGGACTTGAAAGGATTCTGTTTCATTGTTTGCACGCGAGATAATTATTTATTCGAGGAAGCTTTCTAGATCGCGTTATTTTTACTCAGAGATAATTATTAACGTGGCGAGAGAGAAATTTATGATATTGCTTTTGCTCATAGTAAAGAACCGAGTCTTTATCCCAAAGTGAAATTCAACGAAACGAACGTTTTCTCCGTCAGTTTCATCCATTGTTCGACGATAAAACGCTACGCATCATTTATCAGCCTGCGGCAATACAACTACGTATTCGAAAGTCATTTTTCTTTATCAGAAGTGCTTTATGCCTCGTGAGTTGAGACGATTCTCTTCAAATTTAATATCAAATACGTAACTTCTGATTTAATTGCTCCCCCGTATTTTCGACTTTAGAGATCATCGTTAAATTTTATCGAACGAGAAACTAAACACGCGAAAAGTATCTGATATCCTGACTTTTATTAATTTTATTTTTTCGTATAATAATCTTCATCGCGATAAAATTTAATTGTTGCACAATTACGCGCAGAGTAAAGAAATTTTTATTCGGAAAAGTTCAAGGCAAGCCAGGATATAAGAGCAAGGCTGCTTTAGAAATCGCGTTGTTTGTTCACTCAGCACTTTGCCTCTCTTACGTGTATCTCAACGATATTGATTATTTATAGAAGATAAGAATAACAAATGACTTCTTATCTATCCCAATACGTTGTTTGACGTTGTAAAATTCATCTGTGTACAGGTGGTATTAATCACGTGGTGTTATAGGTCATGGTAATTTTAAGTACAACCCTAAGACCGACACACCCTTTTAGGGTAATTATACGATCTATTACCTCGGCTAGCAATCTTCATATTGTGTGCACACGCCTACGTCCAGACGTCAAGATTCGATGATAACGCGCGATGATTGTACTCTGCCACGAATCGCCGGAAATTACGTGTTTTTGATAATGTTTTTAACGAGGTAACGTGGAATGTTTAAATTAAAAATAGACTTATTAAAAGAGGAGAAGTATTTAATAAAGCACTACGTGTGATTAAATTAAAATCAGGAATTATTCGCATTGCTGTATTTCATTAATTTTTAACACAATTTCCGATATCGTGAATAAAAAATGTCGAACGAGTTAATGAGAGAAGATATCTCGTGCAATGTTTAAAACGTACATTTCTCGAGTACAAGGAAAGATGATAACTATCATTGTATGATTCCTCGAGATTGAAATGTGGAACGATTCTTGGCGATGCTTTTCGATCGATTTACGAATTACAAATTCGTAAGACAGAAGTTTTCGAGATATTAAAAGCTTGTCAAATATTTCACGATGATTTTTTGCTGCGATAATTTCAACGATAATCTAGAACCGGAGAGCCGTTCATTAGAAAAGCGGAGTAGTCGTTAAATTCTAAGCCAACAAATACAATGGGTAGTTTAGAGCACAAGATGATGATCGTTAAAATAATTGAACATCTATAGACGATAATTGTCCTCGTTAATTTTAGAACCAAACGGTTACCCACTTAAGAGGAGAATAACATGAACTTTTGACGTTATATTCCAATGAATATTTATTGCCAAAATATTTATATTTATTGCCATATATCCATACGGCTCTATAGAAGATTAAAGAAAATAACAAATTAAATTATGACCTAATCGTCGTTTGACAATTACTATTTCATCGACTCTGACTCGATAAAGATCTAATTGATTTCAATAAACATTTCACCTACATGTTCGACATTCTACGATGGAATTAGCACTCAGCAACAATGTGTTCCGTGAAACCGATAAAAATTGCGGTGGCAAGTGTGTTACCTGGTTTAATAACTCGTCTGTTGGTCGGATCAGTTACTGACTTCTTGCGCCACTGTTCAAAATAGCTCGTGACCACTGACCTCGATCTCGGAAATACGTTCGCATCATCGTCTTTCCTCAACGATAATGAATATCGAACGATGACCAGCTAACATTAACCATCGCACTAATGACGCAACGCCTTCGTTTCGGCTGCGTTTTATTATCAACGTACGATTTTCGTTCTCTCGAGTCGGAGTTTAAGGATTTCACGGCTGATTCGATACGTTTCCTTTTTCGCAGGGCGATCGTGGGTGCACCGGAGGCCGAAACTCCTCAAGTTGGCGTTCACAGAGGCGGCGCCGTTTACAAATGCGACATCGCTGCCGATGACCGATGCACGTTGATCCATTTCGACAGCAAAGGTAAGAAGAATTAATTTATTATTTTTCGCTTTGACTTACTTTCTTTTTCGAAAAATATATCCGATATTTTGTATAACCGTAAAAACGGCGATAAAGCAAGCGGTATAAATTTAGGTTTATAGGTTCACAAAGTGTCGTACGTGATTAGAAATCTTATCATACTGGCATTATTTTGCGCAGCATGAGCAATTTAACGTTTAACTTCGTGATAACGCGTTGCGTTCTTCCATGCCAATTCTCGTGCAAATGTGATATTAATAATACGTTATATTTTTTATCGCGAAACCATTCAATTAAATAAATTATTCGAGTTATTCAAACTACTCCGTTCGTTTCGAAATTTGGCGCTGTCGTGGTATCTGGTACATTCTAATTACCAAATATTACCATACTATCGCGATTCTAACGAGGTTTGGTTTATAGCAGTATTTAAGGAAAATGACCCTGTATAGTATACTTGCGGTTTACGAAGGATCAAAGAAAGGTACCTAAACAAAGAACTTTGTAAAGATCTCGAAAAGGCTATCGTACGTAGCGTCGCTTATCGCAGGGTAGCTGCAGGCACGGTCGATCAACCAATTTTCAGATTAGCATAGTCCGGAGAAGAATGTTTGAACGATTGAATTTGAAAAGGATCTTGGAAAAATGCAATCGTTTATCGTAGGATAGTTTATCGCGTGCCGGAAGCATGGTCGGATTAACTCTTGTAGTTTGTTTCGTAGCTCAATCCGATATCTGTTTTCCGGTTCTTTCTTCCACTTGCACTCTCGTACCCGCCGTGAGGCATTGAAAGGTAACCTCAACGGGAACATTGTTGCTAACGAGGGCTCGTATCTCGTGTTCCACTAGCTGTTCGCAGTCGCTGACCCACATTCTGGCTTTCCACCCGCTTACAAAGCCCTCGAGGAGCTTCGTAATCTCGGCAACCGGCAAGTAACCGGCTGACTGGTTGTAGAGCAGCGTTCTATTCTCGGCGACTTTCCACCCACCCTGTCGTTGACCCTTCCACCGCTTCGACTGTTTATCGCTTCTAACCGTATCGATTTCGAACGTTTCCTCGATCCTTTTTCTGAAAGCAACTACGAGCCGACTAAATCGCACTAGCCGTTGTACAGTCAAATCGTATTGCCGAGTAAAGGACAGGTGATTCCACGATCTTTTGATTTGTTCAGAATTTTTGTTGCGAGACTTTCGTAATAACGCGAAATACTAAAGAGTCAGATTTCGTTGTACAATATAAGCGAACATCCGTTAGAAAGTACATCTAGCACGAAAAATTGGTCGTGCAAAGACGAAAGGAAATCCAAGAGAATTCTATCCCTTCGCCTGGTATCGTCTTTCTCTCGCAAATCAACGGACCAACTACAAGAACTATGTCTGCGCAAATATCTACATACTGTACGTAGCTACACTCTGCCTATCAAAACTCAAATTTACCGAATGCGTCTTAATCTTATCGCCGGGTCTCATCTGGCAAAAAAAAAGAAAAAAAGAAAAAAGAAGAAAATCTCGAACTAGAAGAGCAGACCGTTTCATTAAATATTTTCACACCAGAGTCGTATCTTGTCCCTTAATCGAGGAAGCGATCGTCCATCATCGTCGTCGTCGTTATCTGTACGATCGAAAAAAGGATTTCATAACGGAAGAAAAAAGGAGAAGAACATCGTAATGACTCAATTCCGAGTGGAACAAGTTGCAATAAAAATAAAAAGAGCGAAAACCGAACGAAGCCACGAGCGTGCATAAATTTCCATCTCTCAGCCTCGGTCAGCCATTCGAATTAATAATGACGAAGCGCGCGCGCGTTCTCCCGCGATACGATCTTCCGTTTCAGCGGAGAATGTTGGAGCGAGAGTCGACGTTAATGCCCGCGATGCAAATTAGCGGAATATCATGCTGCCGCGAATTAGACGTGCTTACACACCTCGTAACGATCGTATCTCGTGAATCGTGCACGATTCCGGACCCGTAATTTGCCGGCGCGAAAGTAATTGACTGTTCGAAAGCAATCGGCAGGAAATCACCGGTGCCGATTCTCTCTTATCTCGACGAGGTTCGGTTGAATCGATCGCGTACGAACAAGATCGAGATAAAATAGCGATTCAGGCGCGTTGCATTTTCTTTCGCATTTATTTTTATCGGATTTTTCGTTACCATGCGATTATATGGGTATTTCTGCGAGAGAAGATTGCTGGAATATCGTCTGTCGTTTGTTCGACGCCTTGGTAATAGATTTTTTCGGATTATTCGCTGCATTGGCAAGAGACTTCTTTTATTTATATCCAGTGTTTCCGTTCTTTATTTTTCGGAAGCTGTGAAAATGGTCTAATTTTATGGAGATTAAGTGGTTTTCCACGAGTATTTTATTTCGTTTTATCGAATCTCTCGAAAAGATATTGCAGCTTTTGTTTTTCTTATTAACGTTAGCGAGCCAACTACGATTTATGTTAAAACGTTCATTTTAAGCTTTATTTTATAGTTCCTGAAAATTCGTTTTTCTTTCATGGTGGATTTCATGGAATACTGTGAAAAATAAACGAATATCGTACCGGCTTTTAGTCTTTGGCCAATAATATTGTTTTCTTCGTTGCGAGATACTAACTGTGGCTATTTTCGAAATGTAACGTTTGCTCGGCTCGAACGACACGTAAATCCGGCCATACGCTCACTCATCACTATTTTAAAATGCCCGTGTGAAAAATAACCGCTCGCGCGGAGTCGTTTCTGCCTGAAAATTTATCAAGCGAAAATGAAAAAATAATACTGAAAATACTATCCGCAATCTGACTATAACAATCGCATAAGACATTGCGCTTGATTTATTATCAAAAGCACTGCCAACGCGCCAATCGTCGAACTCGTCGCATCAAAAACCACCCCCGATTTAATTCCGCTGTTCTTACCTTTCGTTCCACTCGATCTCCTTCAACTTCGAATCCAATTGCGTATCGCTGCTGGATGGTATCGATGCCTGCAAGGTCGTGTCTATTCAGTTCGATCGGATCTCTGGAACTCTGGTAACCAATAGTATTCGAATCGTTGGAGTATCTGCTATTCCGCGTGCGTACGAGGAAGCAAGTCGTATCTCGCGCGGGTCTGTCCGGAGGTCAGTCACTTCTTCGGGTGCTGGAGGGAACATCTCGTCGCGGAGGAACTCCTCGAGGTGTACACCCTGCGGAGTGGCGTGGCGAGCCGCCTCGGGATACCGGGAACCATCGTCCACGCAAGAAGCCGACTCTGCCTAATACAGAAAACCGTAAGGTCGTTCTACCTACGGGCGTGCGCGGACGTAGGTTCGGCGTTTCTTGCCGGATACCATCTGAAGATCTTCAAGGAAGGTCGCGTTGCTCCGTCCCTCGGCTCGCGAACGCGTGCTTAATTGACGTACCCTTAATGAGCGCGGCGAAATAATTGGGCCGCGATAATCGCGACGTCGTTCGTTCCTCCGCCGTCGATAATTCATAATTGCCTCTATTAAGCACTGTGTTTGGTCGATCGTTTGTTTTAATTAGACGAACGAGCGTGTTTGACAGATGGAGGATTTAAACGAGTCGATTGAACGCGTTAAAAAGTCACGAACAAAGAGTCAACGATCTTTCGTTAATAAAAATAGCTTTATCGTAATGGATGGACGTTCGAATTGAAATTGGCATTGACCTGTTTCTCGGAATATTTATCGAATATTATTCGACGTATTTGTAATTTTTCGATTAATTGCGAGTAACATTGCTATTGAATTATACTTGAGAGATCTGTCTCGGTTCGCCAGTATCGACGTAACCATACGCCTTCGGCAACGATCGCGAGTTAAGGGATAGGAAGCGAAGGACAACTTCCGTTTAAGGGTTACGACTCACCGATACGGCTAACGGGTTCGTTCCATTCGTAAAATCGACAAAGAAAAATCCAAGGTGTACTCGCTGAGAATTCTCTGCAATGACACCTGTCCGTGCCTTGTTTTTTCGAAGAATATCCGTATGATGCATCGAAAACTTTCGTTTCTTGGACATCGTTTAACGTTTCTTCGGTACGCGAGTCGGCAAACTGTCCAATCTTGCGCAGCGTTACTCGTATTTACATTGCCAAAACTCTGAATATTTTATATCCTATTCGCTTCTGAAAATGACGTTTAATCAAGCGTACAGGAAACTGATATTTAATTTTCATCGAACAGTCGTTAATCGTACATAGAGAATGTAGTTTTGCTTTATGATGGAACAAGCTTTTCGAGATGTACTTGTTCTTTTAAAACCTGTAAAAATCGTTAAATCGATAACCCTATCGTGTGAAACGTTTCGAATCGCCGGCGAATATTCCAATTAACAAGAGATAGATAAATAACTGTCGAAGAAATAATTGATTCCATTCTGTAGTAACGCGAAAGTGCGGAATTTAAATTGTAACAAATAGGCAGAGTCGCGATTATTGTGATAAATATTGCCGCGGCTGTACTCGTTGGTGAATTAATCTTGTAGTAAATGCAAACGGCGCTAAAACTGGTCGTTTCTGTTTCGTTTTATTCCGTTGCAGCAAGTACCCGCGGCGACATATTAGGTTACCTGGAGCTAAGTGACTGCTAGCTACGGGATATCTGGGCGTTGATTCGTTCTTAGGAAGCTTCTCCTTTAGATTTACAAGAATCTAGTTCCGATATTAAGTGACCGATCCTTCGCGTTGACGGCGTTCGTTATTCTTCGAAATAGTTAGCCTGGTCCAAGAAGAAACGCACATTCCTCTTGATAATCGATCGCGAGTATGCGCTGCGATATTCAAACGGCGATTTGTTTCCCGGCTTTTTCCTTTTCCAACGCGCGTCTGCCGCTTTTTCTTCGAATAGCTGATTTGTTATCAGCACCACGGTAGCCATAGCACCGAAGCTAAGTTCATTTATTCGTTCGAGGATGGCAACGTTAATACGAAATATTTCTCGTTGAAGATGAAGAAGCGCGAATCAAGAATTAATTCTTACGTGAAATTTCTGAACGAGTATAGGCTGCTCTAAATATTATTAAAATTAGTATGTGATACTTCTATCGACTCATTAGTCGTTACAGGATGAAGTAATCGTTAACAATGGCGAGGAGCAATAGCCGGCAACGACTAATGAGAAATGGTTTCCGGTTGCAGGGAATAACCATATCAGAAATCCAAACGTACCGGGTGGTTTGAGTCAAATCGACAATAAAACCCTTCAATGGTTCGGTGCCACGGTTTCGGCATCGTTGAAAGACGGAGGACCCATACTGGTGAGTAAATCTATCAAATTTTTATCACCTACAATAGCAACGTTTTTCGACTAAAGAGGCCTACGTAGATATAACACGTATAGATACGTGTGAATTCTATGTAAACCTACGAGCATTCGAAATCTGGTTATTAAAATCGTTAGATTATTTGACTAATAAATATATATATCGCTATATAAGATGCTTTTAAAGTTCTCCTTTTTATGTTGGAAAGGAGTTTACAAAGGTATAAAAGCGGTAGTTACGAATAGACGAGGGGGCCTTGTGAGAAATTACAGGCGTGCACGTTCTTAGAACACCGTACCTTCTATTTCAGGAATCGAAAACAAACGAATCCTGGTTTCGTTCTATGTTTCCGTTGCTGTGTCTAAACGCTTTGCCATTATATCGCGCCATATATAGTTACTTTGGTAGGTAACGCGAGTGTAAAAGAAGCGATACAAGCGGAAGATATTGGGTCAGTGTTAAAGTTCGTGGCCGATTTCAACGCACCTAACTAAATTATTTGTTGGCAAAGTCACGCCTGTTGTTGTACGTACGACCGAGTATCGCGCTCTTTTTATCCGCTGTGAAGTTTGCGCGTGCTGCGACACACGTGACTCGCAGGCAAACAGTTTAAGACCACCAACTTTTCCAGCGATCCGATAATTTCTAGAAAACATTCGCTTCGTTCCTCTATCGCAATTTTTTCATCGTATTTGGCGATCCTCTGCGTGTATCATCGCTCGACCGTTTCACGCGCGTCCTATTAGAGCGCTCCGTTCGCATAGATGCGCGTTGCAATCAGACGTGCGATGGAATTGTTGTTCGGATATGAATCTAAGCGCGAAGATCTCCGACTTCGCAAGACGGTCGGCCGGTTCCTTCTTTCCCTTCGGGACGCGGTCCCTATGATGTACTGCCGCCCTTATCTTTACGTGCGTTGCACTTGGCCGGGTCTATCCTGTACGCATGTGCGGATGCACATCACGCACGGCTGCGGTGTGCCGGTCGGGATGATTGAAGGAAGGGAAAAAGGAGGAAGCCGCAGGACTGGGATTTTTCGGCCGGTGGATTTGCCGAGTTTGTTTAGCGGTTTATACGTAATTGGATCCAGAACGTTGCTTATTTTATTCGGCGCCTTACTTGGCTGTAACGGCTGCTTTTAAGCCTTCGTTCGTCTTTCACACGGCGATACACGTATGCGATACGCGTTCGATGGATATCGATTATGCATCGTTCATTACAGAATCATCGTGTGAACGCTTCCATAATGAACGATGTATTCGTCGTGCATCTATCGCGATACGTGTATCGCCGCGCCGTGTGAAAGGGCGCTTCGGGGCCGCTTTATTCGTTACCGATGTACCTATTTTCTTTTACCTGCATTGGTCGTGTTTCGAAATGGCTTTATACTCGCGAGTACCAATTTTAAACTTTGTTTCGTCTGTCATTTTACAGCGATTAAAAAGAGTATACACGTATACCTTTACTGCTTCCCTTAACAGGATTATAACGTTCTACTTCCATGTAGACATCACGCGCAATAACACGGTGTAACAAACGGTAGTAAAATACAGACTAGAAAAAGTATTTGCATAAAAACTGACCACTTTACGTCGTTGTCTTTTTTCTTTTAACACGATACACTGTGACATACTTTTACCTGACGACACAATCGTTGAAACGGCACGATACCGTATCCGAGATGACTAAATGCAGCTCACAGTCCGTTCCTCGAATTCGGATTCCTCGTAGAGAAATCGGCGGTGTCAAGTCGCGAAGAACCCGGGCTCCCATAAATAAGGAGCTGCTCTCTTACGTGAGAGACGTATTAGCAACGATTATCGTTCCCATGCTCGCGTAATTTTCGCATAGCGAAACGTCGCCGCGACATTCTCATCCCCCCTGGCCTCCGGCATTATGCGGGAATTATCTACTTACCGCAGAATGCGAGTGCACGTTCCACCGTAAATGCCACTGTGCTTTTTCTTTTTCGTCGCTTTCTCCACCCGAACGCTCGTCATACGCGAATTAAAAATAACCCATATTATTCCCGCCGGTCCAATCAACTTTTTCGTTTGTTCTCTGTGTTCGCTCGTCTATACGCGTTCGTAGAAAATTTGGCATGTTTCCGGAGCCGCTCATCGGTCGGTAGTCGATCGAAGACAAAATTAGGTAGATCGAAATTTTGTAGTTAGCTAGCTTTGGACGTTATTGTACGATAACGTTCTTCCCTGTTACTTGGACATTTTTAACTTGGACGTTTAAAACGTGGACACCTGTTGTCACACTTTCTACTTATTCTCTGTACCTAAGACTCGGGTCGTTAATTCCTCTCGACACGATACATCCGCTGTATCGATCGAATCCATTATTCTCAAAGAGCAGATCGTTTGTACACGCTGTAAGGCGAATTACGTAATTCCCATCTCGTACGATCAGCGATATTATCGAACGGTTATGCCTGTCAAACAGAAGCGTGTATTCACGCTGCAGCGTTAATACGAGCCGGTCGATGTTCTTGCTGGCGACTCGATGAATCAGAGTGAATTACTTCCATCGAGAAAACCTGGCATCCTGCAGAGATCGTCAGTGGCACGGCCCGACGATCGACAGGCCATGGATGAAACGGCTTCCACTTTCAGCTTCCCCTCCGCGATACTTTTCATCCGTTATCCACGCGTGTATGTACTCGTCGATGCTTTCAACGACGCATATCGAGCCGATTTGTTCGCGATATTCTGTAAGAAGTACCGCAATCTGTCCGGTCGACAGGCGTTCGACGTTTTTCGTTTCGTTCGGTGCTCGCCAGGCGATCATTATCAATCATCGTTCGCGTACAACTTGCGGCATATTGAAATGAAATGAGTTTCGATGTTGCGTGTATTGCCAGGTAATTCTAGCTCTGGATTGGTAATTCGAGGAGATCGTTATCGATGATTTTATAGGGGGTGTTGTCCTAGCGACATGTTGGATCCGTGTTTTTGTCCAAGTACCAACGAGTACCATCCAAGTACTCAACGAGGTACACCGGCTAGGGAAATTAACCGAACAATTGGAAAGCTTAGGAAATGGAAAAATGAAGACGGAAAATGTTAATTTCATCGACATCGTGAAACTTGAAACCAAGACTCTGAAAATGTACATAGAAGTTGGATTAAAATAAATAATAAATTTAGAATAGATAAACATTTTGGAAATGTTTTATCGCGAATTGATCTCGAACGAATATCGACGAGTTGTCGTGAAATTGAAAGATCGCCGAACAAGGAGGATAATACGCGTATTTTTCAACCTCCAGCTAGGGAAGAAACTTGTAATTTTAGAATTTAAGCAATTAATAAAGAAATTAAAGGAGAATACCGAAAGAGGAATCGATGGGAGCTTAAATCGTACAATTTTCGGTTAATTAACGAGCCCGACGACGGCCGTAGGGTCGATCCTTGTCTTTCGGCACACATCAAACTCGCAGGTAGACGTCACCGGTACGTGACGCGAATAATTCTTTGTCCGACCATATCGTTTTAGCGCCATAGTCGACGTGTCGAAGCATTCGGCAGGATTACACATGAACCTCACGTATTCAGCTCCGGTCGTAAAAGGAGACAGACCGGAGCTTCTACTCAGTCACACTATTAATTAACAAAAACTTGTATCTCTATATAAATACCGTTCCCGAAATTCTTGGCGTGGTAACTTTATACTGGCCCCCTGAAACTCGTAGAGTCCGATTCGTTGCGTGGCGGAGAGAAAAATTATCGTCGTCAATCTGGAAATTCATGATAGTAATCTTCCGTGATAGGAGAGAATAAAATTGGATAGAATTTTAACGAATCGATGAATTTTAATTTAGTTTTTATCAGATGCGATTAAATTTCACGCAGCAGCCCGGGATGGGCCTTCTTGTATTCTTTTATAAATAAACTGCTCTCGCGTTTTCATCCACCGTTTCACTGTCGTTGCTTCGTTTTTTGTAACTATCCAATTCGGAGATGCTTCTTCGTTCTTTTCTTCTGCTCCGTACTTCTGATCTCTTTCACGATCCGCCGACATTTCAAAGATACAGCTTCTTGATTGCTGCCAGATGTTTCGCGCTTCTGACCTTTCTCTCTTTTCTCCTTTCTCCAAATAAGAGGATCGTGTGTTTTTTCCCCTTGGCCAGACAAATCTTCGTTCGATCGTGCTACACCGATGAAATAAACGACTCGTGTACGTAGCAAGCGAACTATCAGAGGAAAATAGAATTTTTGTTCTCAAGATAACTACGTGCGATCGTGAAAGAAACCTCTTCGTAAGAGTTCGTTCAAATCGTTTCATTAGGCCGTGAAACGTTAAAAGTTCTTCGAATTGAAGGAGTCTGAGTCGTAAACGCAATCACAGAATCTAACTCGAACGGCTGTAAGAAAAGAAAAACTCTCGTATTTCATTCCCGCCATCAAAACTGACCCAGAAATCACCCGCGACCTCCTCAAAGAAATCTCGCGCACAATTTAAAACACATAAATTACCGGTGCAATAACAAGCTCAGCAACAAGTCTGAAAAACAACCGAAAGAACCGATCTTTATTAATACGTTACCGGGCAAAACCTCGGTACGGACGGCATTCATAGTTCGGATTCCAGGAACGTTGAAGAAAAACTACTCGTCGTTAGAATTCCGTTTCGATAGAAACGATGCTTTAGACGAAAATCTCTCGAAGCAAAGAAAGACGAATATTAATATAAATCTCCTCTAGTCGCTTTACCGATGCACGCTCTTTCAACGACATTTTTCATCGCATTTCCACCTGTTTCTCGTCTTATTCTTTGAGCTTCCTCGCGAACGTTGTTCTTTAACTGCTCGATCGTTTGTTCGCATATTGTTTAAGTAACGTCAAAAGAAAAAGGCGTCGAACGATTCGTAATAGAATCGTACGATCCGCGTCACACGACCGCTAACCAATGATCGATATATGACGGTAATAGAAAAAGGTGTCGCTTCTTCCATGACACCCTGTATATGAAATTCTCTATGTCAATCGAGTGGAATAGCGGCACGCTTCACCTACTTTCCTCGCGGGGCAGCAGCTTGTGACTCTCGAAAAACGAACGAGACGAAAGCGGCGGAGACAATGAGAGCCGAGCAAAAAACCGAAGGCGGAGGAAAGAAAGCCCGAAGAAGGCAAAAACCGTGCACGTACACGGCCCGCCAGGGACCGAGGGAACAATCGGCAACAATAAAATACGACGAAGCCGTCGCGATAAAGCCACGTCGCGTCGTCTCGCGAGTCCTCGCGGAGAATCCGCTGGCAAAAACGCATCGATTAAAAGACGAACAGGACGCTGTCCACTCGAAACCCACCACCGACCCCGACGACCCACCTTGAGAGCAGAATCTTGTACCGAAATTCGTGTTCCCTCGCCGGTTTAATGGAAGTTTCTCTGGAATAGCGTGTGGTTGGATTTAGTGGTGGCTCGTTTCGAAAGATAGAAATTAGGTTTTCTCATTTTGGGTAGTTTTAGATTTACGATAGTTGGTAAGTTTCGGCTGTTGTTACTGTTCGTCTGATCTTTTTACGAAACTTACCACTCTGTCAAGATATCGACCAACCACCGTTCGCTCTTTCCCACGCAAACTCTCGGAGGTGGAGTCGAGTTAGCCAAAGTTCTTACCTACTTTCTCTTCCTTAAAAAGTACGTAACATCGAAACAACGGAAACACAGGTCGATAACCATCGTAGATATACGAATCTGCATAGATATTCGCCGATTTATCAATTTTCCCTCGTCGGATGATCCATCTCGAGCGCATAATCTCGTAGGAAAAATTCGCGTACCCTTCCCCTTTGACCTTCTGCCCGTACACGGTACACCGTTCGGAAAGAACGTTCTTTTTGGGGATTAGAACGCTATTCTGGTCCCTGGAACGGTGGTCGGGATCGATGGGACCAAGGGAGATCGAACGTTTGTCGGCTGGCAGAATGGAAATACCATTGTCAGAGAGAATGGACGGGACAATGTTTGAGAAATTCCCATGGCCTCGTGAGAGATACTGTGAGAAGCGGTTGATCATTCTGTCTCTGGATCTTCGAGAGGGTGTGTGGACGTTGTTCCTCTTCTTCTTCTTCTTTTCCTTCGGTTTTGTCTCGTGGTAGGTACGTGTTGCTTGCCGATTGCTGCGATCGTCTGTTCCTTTTCTTGTTGGAATTTCGTTGCGGTTTCGCTTGGAATCATATGGCTGTGCGGTTGCGCCGGAATTAAGTGGATGTTGGTGACGATTTATGATGAACGCTTCGATGGAGGCACCGTTGCAAGCGTTTCTGTGCCTGGTTAGAAACGTATATGGGCGTTTTTTCTAAGAAATACGTTGCTCGAAGATATATCAAGTTCGCGTTTCCTAGAGTACAATATCATAGAGAAATTATCGGTACGTAGATTAGAAAATCTGCATGGATAGGTTTCGATGGAGCGTAGATACCGTCATTTCAATCCGTACGCGCAGCCTTCCTTTTTCGTAAGTTTGCACGCAGAAGGAAGAGCCGAAGCAGAATAATGCAAGAAACGGAGACAATGCACATTCCGGGCGTATGTTTTGCCGACGGGACAAATTGCTATGTCCGCTAAACGACCGTTTTTTACCGTAAGGACCTGCTTTTGGTACCTTTAACATCGTTTTCACGAATCAGCTTCCTGACCAATTCTAATTACAATTAGTAGCCGTTCGACGGCAAAAGCGCGTGAGTGGAACGATCGCATCGATCTTCGTGTCCGACTCTTTCCTGCGAAGAAGAAAAGGAAGATAAAAAGAAGACACGATGGAGACTTTTTTGCGAACATTTACACGTTTAATTAGACCGAATTACTGTACTCCGCATCGGCCAACAAATTTAATCTCAAGCTTAACGACTCCACCTAATAAGAATCCAACCCATACAAACTCGCAGACCACAGAGATGCCCCTCGTCCACGTTTCACGCCATTAAAACACCTTCTCCGTTAAAAGAAGCAAAAGGAAAGTAAAACGAGCTCCTGTAGGTACAAGCAGCGTCGCTTTGTCCCGGATATTGGCCAGCGGCTCTTACAAGCGTGCCCATAATGTAACTCGTTGCTCGGCCATCAAACGTAACACGCCGCTGCCTGACGGGCTACGATAACTCACACCTTTCTTCTCGCGAATCTGAAATATCGCGGCCGGTATTCGCGACATCGAAACGCATTCGCAGAATCTTCCAACTTGCTCCGAGGCAGAGTCACACGCGGCCTTGTTCGTTCGTTCGACGAATCTTCGCTTTTCTACCGCGTTGGGACGCGAATTCTGAGTTAGCCAGCCCCGTTGACCGTGTACGCGCGATGTATAAATAAGGCAGTGACTCATTGTCAGCCGCGAGGTGAGTCAACGACGAAACCAAAGCGAACCAAAGTCTTCCGTGCGTGCACCTCCGCTGTCTTGTCCGCTTCCTCTGGCAGCCACCGCGCGTAAATATCCGTCCGTGGCTCGTCGCTCTGTTATCCTGTCACGGGACAGAGCTCCTGGTTCCAAGGAGGACTCAGGTGAAAAATATGGCCGTGCAACGGAGGGACAAATTTAGCGGGGATATTTCATTCGTGCGGCTGCCTCTTACCTTCTTTGTGTTCTTATTTTCGAGGCTTTTTGTGCAGGGATGTTTTATTTATTTTATAACTCGGCTGGTTTGCGCGATCAGGCTGACTTTCTAGAATTCGTACTGTTCAACTAGTGCACTGCTAACGAATAGTTTTCATTCGTTACCTACTAACAATAGCCTAAAAATAATTGCTATTTTATTTGAAGCAGAGAACGCGGGGGGGACGGTGTTTTTCCTTTAAAAGCCAAGAACTCGCGGTAATAATTAATGTTTGTTAATTCGTTAATGGATGGGAATAAGCCGACCGGGCCTTCCGGTATTAAAATCGAGCAGAGATTTCTTCGCCATTTTCACCGAGAACATCGAGTCTCCGTAATCCGTGCGATACTGCCTCGTTTCTTCTCTCGACTCCAAGCGCACCGGAGAGAATTACGCGTTAAATCGTGCGTTATCCTGCGGTATGACAAATCGGATTAAGATCCAACGCGTACGGTGGGCTCATTTGGAGCTGTAATTTGCCATGAAATCGCCGCGTTACGCCTTCCAGGGGACTGCTCGTTGGATTAATATATCGAAGGGAGGGTGTCGTTTTTAGCCCACAGTCTCGTCCACTTACTAAACGGGGAAAATATTATCGTTGTTTTTTTTACAAGTAGTCGGTCAAGGTTCATTTCGTTCGGCTTTGTACGCGGCAAAATGATTATAAGGTATAAGCGAAAAGAATTATTTTATCGCTGTTAGTTTCGCGGCTATAATCTGGACGATTTATTAGTAGTGGAAATTTATTGAAAAGCTGAATAATACTTCGATGTATTATGTTGTTGTCGGAGAAAGGAATTTCCTGAATATATAAATATTTTTTTATTATTTAATTTGTACTTTACAATTTGTCCAGTTGGACATTTGGTAAATTTGATGAATACATGGACTTGAAAACGACGAAAACATCTTTTATTTCATAAAGAACGAAATAATCGGACGATTGTAGATTTACTGTTCCAATCGCCAATTACTTTTTGTCAAGCGTGTTTTGTGCGAGACGTACGTGCAAAAGATAGAGACGCTGGTTCTTATACTTCAATTAGTAACGATAATTATTAACGTCACCGATAACACACATCACGGAAAATGAAACACGCGATACAGTTGCGAAACGTTTCTTTTCACGACGTAACATGCAAGTACGCAATTCTATATAGATCGAGTTTTTTCGACAACGCATTGTAATTTAGCGTTACCAGCATACAATATTTTCTATGGATTGGCAAACGATTAATTAACATTCGGCAAATTCCATTCGACAAAGATACGTACATCTTCTTAATCCAAAATTTCGTTTCGTTTCGTTCTCGACACATGTAGTCCACGCTGTACTCATATGCAATGCTCGAACATCGTGCAAAAATGAGGTTGTACAGGTTCGCCGAAAAGCATGGTCTGTTCCACGGAAGCCATTCCTGTATCGACTACTCGAAAATACGACCGATCTATCCTCGTTGGTTAGGTCTGGGCGCAGCCGACCCGAGATGACCTCATTCACGGCTCAAAAATAACTTACCGCCCGCCTGGTCGTTTTCTCGTCGGCGATACGTCCAGTCAGTTAGCTTTTTTTTTGAAAAAATTTATTGACTATCAAAAAAAAGGAGAACGAAAGGAAACGAAGGAGGAAAAGGAAAAGAGCTGAAACAAAAAAGAACGACGATCAGCGTGCTTCTTCGTCAGAGTATTAATTTTATTATCGATTGAAAATTAATGCTGCAGATACGAATAATATGTTACTTCCACTTTGATAGATTTTCGATTAACGAATTTTCCAAGAAAAAAAAAAAAAGAGAAGAAAATCAGTAACGTGATTCTTTTTCAAGTCGTGGATTCTACGAGACACGTAGCGATTTCAAACGTTCGGTAGACAGTGTATATTTGCAAGCTCGATGAACTTTACAGTTAGCATTAGCGTGTTCCTTTTAGCCGGTTTACAGTGGAAACGCATTAAGAATTGCAGATAATATTGCAGCCGAGAAAATAGTGGCACATTGTTTTAGTTTGTAGAGGCGTGGAAGATACGGTGGTACCGGCATTGTAGCGGTATTTGTCAACTATCGGCCTCGGGAATTTCCAGCGTGCACACGTGCGTTACACGTTTCGTACAATAAAGGTCAAACGCTAAAAGAGTTTACGGTAGGCCGGCCGGTCTGTCGTTGGCCTGCAACGAATCAGTCGCCTTGTAAACTTTGACGTAAGAAGACCTCGGCATTTATCGTACTTTACGCGCGAATCCTCGAGTTTCGATGAAAAACGGTTGGCAATGATCTAATTTCCAATGATGCGACACGAATGCTCGGAACGATGTAGGTCGACGATAAGAATAGTTATCGAATGGAGAGAACAAAAAGTTAAGAGAAATTTCAATTGAAGGTAACGATTCGTTAAAAGAGAGAGAAAGGAAAGTTTGTAACCCATTTATCGATAGAAAAATCGCCAGCTTCCCGCTTTCGAAAGAGTAATCTCGAATTTACTGCAGGAAGTGGACGTGGCTCACGATAATGAGAGAAATAATAGAACTCCTGTTGGCTGTTAGGATATTTCACGTTCCTTTAGATAAGTCCGTTTGACTGCTCCGATTGCTTTACGCTTGAAAAGATAAGTATTATCGTCCCGCGAGAGAGATACGATTGCAATGATTCGTGAGCGAGATATTTCCGAGTTCCTAAAGGAAAGAAAATTCAATCTATTTTGATGGAACACCATGATTTATCGGTTGCTCCAAAAAGCTGTTGTAAATTCAAAACGTCTGATAATACAAGTTTAGCTTCCCTTTATCTTCTACTATTTTTATCTTCCATCTTTCGTCGTTCCAAGAAACGTGGAATACACGGATATTTTCATGGAGTTTTCTCGCGTTTTAGGCGTACGTATAGGTAAACAAATCCGATGGTAGAACAATTCTTCGAGCGAAAATAATCGCGACAAGAAGAGAACGAACTTTGGAAAAAAATCAAATTGTATAATATTTTATAATCGCAGAGTATCTATCGTGTAGGTACGCTCTTCGCGTTTTCTCGATATTCATTTATTCGCTCTTTCTCTTTACAAACTTTCCGATCATCCCAATTATCGCATCGTTCGGCGATCATTACACGATCGTTCGAACCGAGAATCGAAAAGTTGAACAACGTTGAAAAGAAGAAAGGAAAGAAAAAGAAAGGGTGTATCGTTCTCGTGCGATAGGAGCGCGTTGAAAGGCCACGAAGTGGTCGACTGAAGACATTAAAGGAACCATGCCATCAGCGAAGCCTTAAGCTCTTTCTCTCTCGAGTGGTCCTTTTAATGAAGAGTGAACGCAGATACAGCGAAGGTGCAATCACTCGTGAAGAATGTTGAAGTAATTACTTCGAGAAAAACTCTACATCTTTACTTTTGTATATCCGTGACCTGGAGACCGCTGTTACGCAGAAAATAGAATTTAGTGAAAGAAAAAAAGAAAGAAATATTCTAAATAAGGAGAAATTCATATTATCGTACCCTTGAATATAAATTATGTTTTGGATTACAAGATCTAGAAAAAAAGAAGCTACAAGTAGATTTCTATTGCTGTTTCTTGTAGGCTTTAGCTAGAGCTACAAGGTTAACTTTTTTGGTAATGTCCTTTGTAACACTATAAAAGTGTAACACTATAAAAAAGATCTGGATACATTATACTTATAGCTTTATTTATTTCAATATATTTTTCTATTAGAAATTCATCCACTCGTTCTTCTATCAGTCAACCTCAACAAAGAATACAACCATCGTTCGAATTATCATCCTCTTCCTTTCTCTCGTTCCATCCTCTTTCCTTTTTCTTCTCTCCTTCTTTCTCCTTATAATTAGAGATGCGCGAGTTTTCGTTGCCCGAACATGCTGTTATTCCGTTACTTACGGTCGTGAAAACGCTCTGAAAACGTGTCATTATTCGAGTTTAAACTCTTCCGGGCTCTGCAACGACGAGTAAATTGCATTGCTGCATGCCGCTCGCGAAATTCACGTCTTTCCGCCTTCAAATTCGTGCAAGATAAGCGAACGAGGTTGAAATTACACAGTGGTGGATGATCAGCGTCGCGCGAGGCAACCGGGCAACACCGAGCATCCTTGAATGATGATTTGGTGGCTGCGTTTAGAGCAAAGACATCGTTAGGCAAGGAAACCGTTGTTTTTCGTAAATGCGAGGATTTTAATAATTTACGATATAATCTTTAGGAAGTTGGGAAGTTGGACGATTCTACAGCTTGCAGAAAATCTGAAAAATCGGTAGCCTAAAAATTTCGAGTATCGTCGTCTCTATTGCGTGGTACAATTAAAAATAAAATTATCCTCATAGAAGTCGAAGGTTGTTAACCATTCGGTCTGTCTACAGAGGGTACAATAGAATAAATTAAACACGAAGAAGTTCATTTTGAAAGTATAATTTGTTTGAAAAAAGGAACGTATCGTGTCTCGAGAACGAGTTACAGTTGCCGCAAAGATCTCGATCTCGAAAAACTGTCCGTCCGCAACTTTTTCACTGCCCGTTGGTCATCGCAACATTGTAACACATACGTAATCCGGACAAAAGGAAGAGAGAACGTGTCGAAACGTTTCTCCTCATCTGCTTTTTCAGCGTGCACGCGTCGATCAGCTGTCGATTCCTTAATACGTATCTCGATCAAGATACATCCGAACCCGATTGTCAAACGTATAAGATCGATTTACTCGTAGAGGCTCGATCACGATCGATCCGCGAGACCAGCTGTAACCGTGATAATCCCAGGCTTGCCTCTTCGTCCGCTCCTTCTTCGACTCTCCCTCCTTTTCTACCACTCGACGAGATGCATTCAAAGGGCTCACCGAGGACTGCCTTTATTCGGAACGCGTCCGATGACCAAACCCATTCTTGTATTTCGACGCGGCTGTCCGCTTCTATTATACCTCTTGATTCCACCGTATTTTTTAACCGCCTCTTTTTCGTTTGTTCTAACAGCTGTTTCGTTGCTCGAGTCATTTCTTTTTTCCTCTGACGGGAGTAAGCTCGGAGGTGGTTTTCGAGAGGTAGGAAGTAGGAAGTGGTTGAGAGTTGCTCGTGAATTCGATTTTACTCGACGCAGTTGGAAATTAATCGTGTTCCTAAATTTGTGATTTAGTTTGGCAATTGACAGAGATAGATGACGATGGAAAATTCTTTGGGAATTTTGTGTCATTAGATTTTTTTTTATTTGGAAGAATTTTACAATCAATTCTCATTGAGAATTATAGGCAAATTATTCTGCCGTGATATTATACCGCGAATAATAAGTGTTTATCGTATGTTTGATTCTGAATCATTAGATGGATTAAAAAATAGTGTTTTGGATTGACAACAGCAGTTACGCTCCAATGGTCGAAACGCATTCTAATAAGATTCTCAAAAATCAATTCAGCTATTTCTATTGCTCGTAACAGAACGAGAGATAGGAAGCAATACAAAAATGACTCATCTTTTACGTTGCAAACGCGCTTGCTGCATAAGTGGATATTTTTGTATTTGAAAAGAGTCGTACGCGCGATCTGAGCCGGTGATCCTTGGGCGATTGAGCTAAACTGGCGCAATGGATAAATTGCGGTACACATCGACGCAGGCTCTTCTTTTTTCACGTTCCTCGTTCCTGTCGGCTGTTCCCTGCCTCTCGATCGGCGAAAGAACACAACTGGTCGTTACGTTCAATTAAGTCACGACTCGGCGACACTTCGTTCTACCCTGGTACGCTTTTCTGCATCGAACCGTTCGATTCCGATGCCCGCGATCGCGCGTCAAGCGTAGTCGTCGGTATTCTCAACGCAACAACAATAAATCGATTCCAGCGACCGTACAGTCGATCGCTTGTCGATACGATCGCAGCCGAGGATGTTAGAATCGGTTTGTCCATGGAAATTTGTCCATTCGCTCCGCGACGGTTTCCCGAGTTGTTCGCGGAGATATTTCTTTCGCAGTCTATCAAAGTATGAAACAAAAAATACGTCGCAGAACGAGCTACACGTATGTAGTTTCGTTACGAACAAATAAAGGTCTTTGAAATTTGGAAAGCTCGTAGATAAGATTTTTGATCGTCAGGAGATGTCTCCTGCGAAGTACAGCAAGTTCTATTTGAAACGTTTCTTTGCATAACGAATAGTTTAGAAGATAAGTGCGTGTGTCGCTTCAAATGGGTCACCGTGTATAAAACTTAGCACACCCAACTCCATACTAAGCGCGGATTAACATTCATTTCCACTTCCTAAATCGCTCGAATCGTCCGAAACCGTTCAGCCTTTCACTCTGGATGTCTCAATCCCCGATGATCCGCTTTAATCTTCAATGAACGCTGGATGATCGTCCGATTCAGAGAGCCTGCGATACGACGTAACATTGTAACGCGCCTTAATTGGCTCGCAATTAATAATGCAGTGTTGCGTGTACTGGTCGTGGCAACAACATACGATCCTCCTGCACGGGGAATCAGCATATACGGCTCGTTAGGGCTCGTTTACACACAGAGTTAGCCTTGGAAGCCGATTAAAATGTTACTGGACCGCGTCCGAGACGATACCACGCGTTTGTTCTCTCCCTTAAATCTGCGTGTAGACACGTTTAAACGCAGCGGAGCCTCCTTTCAAGGTGTTTGATTTACGGCGAGCCGTTCGAATTGAACGCACGAGCTGGCTACGTGCACGAACAGAATCTCAGCCTTGCGGTGAATGAAATCGTGCATGCGAGGGAATTAATTAATAACGCAGCACAGATTGATTTATCGTGGGATTTTCTTTCGTCTTTCTTTCTTTTTGTATCTGTTTATTTTCCGGGCTCGGTTGCAGTGAAAGTATTATTTTCTTAATATTCGTTTCGCATTGAAATTAATCGTCGAACGAGTACCGAAGAGCGAACGATAAAAAATAACAACGTTAAATCGAGTGAAGAATTTGTTTAATCAAATTTAACGTATAGTAGAATTATTACGTTAAAATGTGAGGTATGCGTGTTCGACATCTCTGCGTTAATTCCTTTCCAAAGACTATAGAAACGAAATCCTGCATCGCTTCCCTAAGCATTGCATTTCTGATACCGATACGCGTCTTAACTGCATTATTTATAATTCCGTATCGCTGTGTGCCACCCTTCTCGCGAGAATGCAAATGGAATATAGAGAGACTTCAAAGACCGATACATTATCTGTGACTTTACGACTATTACAAATCGTACCCAACTAAATCTGTCAAATCAGTGCAATCAAGAAACAAGAATTAGGAGTCAAAGATCACGCAGGGTAAATAACCGGGCGATATTTCGCGCGAAATTAGCACAGATCCTCGACGCAATCGAGCGGTAAAGGATGCCATAATATTTCACTGGAAATGCAAAAGATATAGAAATGATTAATGGAAGCATAACGATCGCGATGTGCTACATCACGAGGAGGTACGATCGTTACATTTAACCCTAACGAGATTGACGTGTCGTGAGTCATTAATCTCGGCATCGTCCTAAAATTTCCGTGAATTCTACGATTAATTTAATTTGCCAGCCGTCGTGGTTTTCTCTTAAGCGACGAGTCCCGTAACGAGGTGGCGCGTGACGAATTTCACGGGAATTCTCTTAGACCCGATCCCTGTTCGATGAAACGCGAAGCGTGTCGTTACGTTTTATTATGTACGTATATTTATACGCCGGTTATTAAGGCCATCAGCTGCTACAGTTAGTTGCCTGGTCAAGTACAGACGATTGACGTAACACGATGATGATCGTTACGCGTGAACCGAGCCTTGTCCCAGGATTCGAGCGGACGACTGCGAAGTCAATTGTGACACCGCTGCCGAAAATACGAATTAGTCAACGCTTGTAACAGAGTCGTGCAGATCGGATGACACAATGCGGAGTAACGTTTCGAAGTGAAAACTCCAATTTGCTTGTACGTCCTTTTGAGAATGTGCATAAATTTAACAGATTTAGAAGGAATGGTTTTCATTGAGAAATGAACTAAGAGGAAGAAAATAATTTTTTTAATAATCGTCGTTAAGTAATCGAACGTAATATTAATATACAGGGAAACCTGTATATTAATTGAAATACCATTTTACTTCAAGACGATCGAAACAAGAATTTGGAATTGGTTGCGTAAAGATCGATCCACGTGTATTTACGTGGAATTTCAATCGGCACGGAAGTCCTTGCCTGTTGTACGTTGGAACAAAATGTGCTTAACGAGTGGACAGGCTGGTCGTTACGTCTAATTGCGATGGAACGGCCATTAACAATACGAGAGCGCGATGCGTGGCGAGAGGTGAACGACGTTAAACGTTCCTGTTTGATATGCTTGCAGGCGTGCGCCCCGAGGTACATCTGGTTCTCCGTGTCCCAACAGAAGTACGATCCGGAAGACAATCGATGGAACAAGGACTCGCCCGTTGGGAGTAGAAGGGAACCCGTTGGCACCTGCTGGGCCGTCAGCAACAACTTCAACGAGTCACAGGAATATTCACCCTGTCGCACCAGTGAGTTTATTTTTATACGTTCGACCTTTTTGCTTCTGAATTTCAGTATTTTCTTTGAAATAATATAAACATCGTGGAAAATGATATTTATTATTGGAAAGCAGATTCGGTAATTATCTAGAATCGTGTCTCACCGACTTCGATGATCTTGAAATATGTTGCCAAGGCCATTATTCTGAAAAACCTTCTCGAGATATTTGCAAAGATCTTTCGTTGATTTTAAATCTATAATTGGCAGTATATATATATGTATTTCTATGCTAGCGTTGCCGACCGCCACTCGACGATCGGATATAAATTTAGCCCAACTTATAACCCATTAATTTTTTCCTTTAATCCGTAGGTTTATTTATAAGGCTGTGTTATAGGAATGTGGTCGCCATTAGGCGACCGCCTATGCCAGAATTCACGCTGCAATGAATATTCATGAATATTCATGAGGTAAATTTAACAAAAGCTTTTTGCCAATATCTTGAATATAAAGCCGAACAGCGGTCGCGTGTGTGGGAAAGAGCTGTTCAGAATGGCGACCTTGACTTTTAAGGTCACTGAAATCGACGAGGAGGCCACGCTTTTAAATAATCACCGTAGACGTTCTACAGAATTTTTAGCGATTCTCGC
This sequence comes from Bombus affinis, assembly GCF_024516045.1. NCBI lineage: Eukaryota > Metazoa > Arthropoda > Insecta > Hymenoptera > Apidae > Bombus > Bombus affinis. The sequence continues at coordinate 10,803,222 of NC_066355.1, read as the reverse complement.
TCTTTCCAAGAATAGTTTGATCCAAGAAACAGGTGTCTTGCTTTGAACGGTGGGTCAAACTACAACCTCTCCGGTCTGTCTCGGTCTTTTTCAAGATAAATTCGAAAAAGTCACGGCTTATATGTACATGGAATCGCCGATTTTGATGAACGTAGTTAGACTGAAGTCAAGAAAGCCTCGAGTCTCTGAATAGCGGGTGGTTGGTAAACATTTTCTCTCAAAAAGTTATTTTTGGCACTGAGACCCTTGTCGCAGCCAACGATACATATGTAAATGGATTACGTGCATTCACGATGCTATAAACAGTTGTAAACAGCGTCTGAAGAGCTCTCTCCTCTTTCCGTTTTGCGTGCTTGTTCGAAGGGTAGCACGAGCTTCGTTTTCTCAAGTGGTAAATCGTTTGTCCTTTGAGAAATCCCACGGGACGAACTTTCTCTCCGACAAAGACAAGGATACTCCGCGACATGTGGCCGTATCCTCGAGGCATGGCGACCATAAATACGCCCGGTAACAGGATATTTCCTGTCGTCCATGCAGGTCTGCCATGGTGTTTTAATGACAAAAGACGTATCGATTTTCTCGGAGCCGGTGAATCGGCTGCTTGTTTCACTTTTTCTTTTTCTTTCTTAATTCGTTTCATGTTAATAGTCGAATCACTCGATTTCATCGGTTCTTTCTTTTAATTTTTCTGAAATTATTTACTCCTCTGCGTTTTTACGGTAGGGTTCGTTAAATGGTACGAAAAACTGAATCTTAACAGAGCTGGAACGTCTCTTAGTTTCTATTCTTTCTTTTCACATAAAGAAAAGTAGCTCGATGGTACAGGGAACTCGCACGAAACCAATAGATAAGTGGCAGATACGAACAAAGTGCTATTTTAAAATCTATCCGAATGCAAACAGGAGCTGAACGGTTAAGCGTTGAATCCATTACGGAAAGTGCACTTTCTTCTGTTCTTCGCGATAACGTTCGTGCCATTGTTCGAAGATAAACTACTTTGGAATGTCCTGCATTTTTCTGTTATCTACTGGTTATCACTGGTCCACCAGACTTTCAGCGCAGATTCTAAAAGTTACTTATGCATGTTGATGGTCGATCATCTTCCGCGGTTCCAAGAAAAAACGAATCGACGTAAAATTATATCATAACGAAGAATACGATTCGGAGCGTGTAATTTCCTTCTTCTAATTTTAACGTAGAAGAAAGAAGGAGAAGAATCTAAGAGGTTCGTCGTTTAGGAATGACCGTTGGCGTGAGAAAACGGCATAGTTAGTTCGCCTTATCTGTTTTGGCGCGATAAGGAGGAAAAACAAGTAAAGGAGGGTTCAACGAGAAAAACGATTTTAAGACTTCCTCCTGCGCTCGGTGCACGTTCGCGTACCAAGGGCAGATTCTTTTCAGGGGCAGAAATATGCCGCGTGGGTTGTCCTAGCGTCACACTTTCCCGCAATTAAAGTCAAGCGTTCCTTCGCGAAGCAAATCTTGCACGCGCTCGCGTGTTTTACGCGCTGCGGACTGATGCGCTTCCTGTCACGCGTGTGCTCTACATTTTCTTGCTAAGCTTCTCGAGACCAAGATGAACTTAGCAGAATCTGACGCGTTTAAGTGGCTTCTGACTCGCTGGCGTCTGACATTTTTTTCGATCACCGATGATCCAGCGTTTCGCCGTAGAAGATCGATACGTCGACGTTACTTTCGCAAGACGAGCCACCTTCGGCGAAACTGATAAAAATGGTTCGTCAGAAAACGTCGATATCCTCGCGGAAGTGCGACGCATCGCAGACGTGTGAGCTCATCGTCGAGAAATTCCGCGGCGAGAGTCGAGCAATTAAACAATTTGTAGCGACCAACGAAGCGGGCCAACGTTTGCTGTCGCTTTTCCCGAGAATCGTAAGGCGCGTTCTTAACGGCTAGATCGTTTATGAAGCCGCGCGCTGGTCGTTCTATCTGGATATTTGCTCATTGTTGCCTTTTCTGGACGCGAATCGCCATGTTCGCTTCTCGTCTGCCGACCGACTACCATTTGTCGTTACCGCGTAGATATAATTCGCATTGGAACGTTTACTTTTCCAGCTGTGCATTATACGAGCGTTTCATTAACATTCGCGTCCTTCGACTACATAGATCGCATCGTGGAACGGCTGATTTTCTATCAGGCGAGTTCTGTGCTTTGTCAATTTTCAATCGCTCGTAGGAGATGACGTTGGTGTTGCAAAACAGCACGTGAGATCATCGATGCGTCGTGAATCGACGAGAACAGCCTTCGGGGAAATTGACTCATTTTTAGGTTTGAAGAAGGTGCCGTCATCGGGAAGGAAGTTTTAAAAACTTTTAGTAGAAATTGTAGTTTTACGAAATTTCGCCGAAACCGTTGTGGTCGCTCCGATCGTACCATTTCTATTAATATCTTTCGTTCCATCCTTCTGTTTCATTGTCTACTTCGTGGTTTAATACGCAAGACGAACATCCGCAAACATCTGCCACCACGTAATTTTTATTCCTGTAGATTTGCTCACGTGTACGTTTCCGTTTGTCGTAAAGAACTGCCGGTAACACCTATATCAGCATGCAAATACATATGCGTGTTTACACCGATATGCATAAACGTGCGAAGCACCTTAACGCATCGATTAATACTTCTTTATTATTTATTATTTATTATTTTAAAACTTAGGAGGTCCTTGTCGATTATCACGAAATATATATCGCGCTGCTGACGATCGTCAGAATCTTTAGACACAGTTCTTTGCCACAATTGTGTTCTTGCGTCGGAATAATCTGAAAAGAAGTTCTGACTTATTGACATCTTTCAGCCGTTAAGTCAAATGTTTGTAAATTTTCCTTCAATAAATAATCCTTAATAAAAATTCTTTTCAAATGAATTCAAGGAATGAGGATTCATTCAGGCGATGGAACGCTGTTTTTCGAATTCCATTGAAACCGATGTATTCTTTGCATAAAATTCCTACGACGCGATCGTATACCTCTCACCCTCGTTTGCTTCTATTTATTTAATCACAAACACACGTCTATCGTATCATGCGATATGTTTCGCAAATACGTTACCTCCACATCATTTTCAATCGGATTAAACCGGGAAAATATGCTTTTCAAATAACGATTACACGATGTTTTTCCTTCTATGGTAGTGCAAATAGAAATGATCGGCCGGTTCGCCGTTGGTTCATCAACGTGGCTCGCTGAAAAATCGACCGGTCGACTAATGGCCTGGCGATGTGCTAAACGTGTCACAAGGAGAAGAAAAGGGTGTACGGTTAAGCGCTACTAAAAAGAGCTTTTACAGCCAGGATGGAGGTCTTCCAAGAGAAGCGTAGACAAGGTTTATGATTCACACTCTATCTATTACCTTCGATGCGTTCAGTCAGTGATTACAGAGCAGAACGACTCCGATCCATCCTTCACGATGAAACGCCACAGTGAATGTTTCCATAGAAATCGGCCTGTTATTACGGCGTGTAGTTTCCAACGCTTCCCCTTAAACGTGCAACGATTTTATCTAAGTTTGGTATCGAGTCGGAATCGTGGCTTCTTACGTCGACTAGGAAATAGAAACTCTTTTTTTTTTCGCTCGAATATTTTTCCTCGATTTGGACTACGTACTCGATGGTTAGTTTCATTAGATCGCGCGATGTCGATGTCGGTGTCAAAGGTAATTGGATGTCCTTGAGTTCTTTAGATTCTTCTGTATTTTTCTCAAAATGAAGAATATTTTCGACAAGAGGAAGGGCTCGTTCCGACTGCGAAAATTGATGAAATTAATTTAGAAACATCGAATTCTCGTAGGAATATTATTTAAAACTAGAGCTCGCTTGCTGCAAGAAGAAGCTTTTCGTATGCAACGTTAGCAAGACGATTATCAAAATAGTCGAAGGAAGCAATCAGTTCGAGAGAACTAACCATCACGGTTAATAAAACAGTACGCACGTTTGTTAAGCGCGAGAGGCGAGAGAACATTCCCTCGTTGTTCGGTGGCGCGATATCGTCGCCACTTAGACAATAAAACGGCACATTCGAGAAACGCGAGCAGCGGCAGTAGCATCCAGTGAAAGTGGCGATGAATTGCCATTGGCAAGCCGCGTTCTAACGATGAAAGCCGCCCACTCGCCGAAGCGTGGTTCGAGAAGGAAGCTCGTGCAGGAAAAACACCGAGAAGAAAAACAAAAGATGGAAAAACGGAAAATTGTAATTAGAAGGCGCCGTTGCCTCGGGCCGCTAGCTCAGCATCGTTCTAACAAGGCCAATTAACACTTGATCCTGCTTGAATTACGATCGTGTTGCCGATCTCTCTACCGGCTTCGCCGTGGATATTCGTTTCTTGCCCGAGGATTTGTCAAAACGAATGGCCGTCGCTACTTTATTCGCGGCTACCAATAAAAATCACGTCCACTTTGTCCTCGCTTGACGAACTATTAACAACAAGAATGCTGGTGACAAGATCTTGAATTCTTCGCGTTGCAATAAGAACGATCCGACTCTTATTGCGATTTTATTGCGGCTCGCGCTCGCGTACAACAGGCGCTTGGAATTGCTGTTCAGAGATAAACCTCTGCGGTGTTTCGTTTGTTTCGCGCCGATTGTCTTCTTGCTGGCTTCTCCAGGATGGAAATGCAATTTCGTTCTTGCTTTTTTCTTCGGCTATTCTTTTTCGACAGTTTTGCAACGATTGATCTGTCAGGGGAAATGACGTTGTTTGCGGCCGTAGTACGTTTTCACGGCGAGGTTTCGAACAGCTCGAGGGAACAATGGAACGCTCGATAGTTTAACCAAAAAGTGGAATGCGCTTGCTTCGATTTACGTCACTTTTCCTCTTATTTCCTTCGTACCGATAAAAATATAATTTCACTCGTCATTGATTCTCGTTATGGCGTTCGAAGCTATCTAAGAACTGAACCGATTTAAAAAAACAGTTAGAAAAAAAGGAGTAATCCGATAATAGAAAAGCGTACTTTCCAAGCGACTGTAATCTATCTTTTTTTACGTTAAACCGATTGCACAAACTGACGCCCTCTTATTTCCAATTTAGTTTAATAATTTCAACGTGGTATTTGATGTTTTCAATTGTTCAGATTATTTACCACGACCATCGAGTTTCGTTTTCTTCTTATTAAAAAATATACGCTCGATAGGGGATACTTAATCGCCCGTCGACACACTCACACATTTACGCGGAATCAGAATCACAGTAGCTCCATTCATTCTCTGCAACTCGATTAAGCGTCACGTGTACGAACGTACGAACACTTTCACCGTACCGTTTTAATTTCATTCTTTGAAATTACGAATTAATACTTGCAGCGAAAATCATCATCTTCATCGAACGATCTTTAATTTACTCGAATATGTGTTTCGTTTTAAGACTCACGCGTCTTATCACTGCGTTACTTATTTACATTTAGGTAATTTCATTTGCTACTTTCAATGTATATTTCCACGCGACAAGGATATCGTTGTTTTCGAAGGTCCGTGCAGGTCCACCGTGTCGTTAGGCTTACGCTTCGTTTGCTTACTCGCAGTAACTTTCTTCGTGTTTCCATAGCGTTCGTCGTGGGCCCAAGTTCGAGTGCAAAGCACTCCGTTACCGACGAGAATAGCACCCTCGCAAAGCATCGAGACACGAAAGAGTATAAATAGAGCGACTGGCGACGATATCCTCCAATCGAACCTGTCTTTCGTTACCTCGCGCATTAAGGCAACTTTTTCGCCAAAAAAAAAAAAGAAACTTTGTCAAACGTAAAAATAACTTTCCATTCTACCTATACCGAAATCTACACCGAAAAGTCACTTTTCATCGGACCAGACTACTAGAGCTTTGCGTATTATACGACACAGGATAGAAGGTAAATTTGGAATTTTTCAACACTACAGGATTTCGTTTCAATTATATCGCAACACGTTTCTAATGAATCATTCAGTACACCATCTACTTGGAATCATTCTTCAAACCATTGATTTCTCACGTATCGATTTTAAACACGCCATTACCGGCTATACATCGAGATCGAAGGCCCATTGGGACGCGATGTAAAAGCTGTCTCTCTCTTTAGAGCTTCTTTGCATGCGCGCGAAGAAACGGCGGCGCCGATCGACCACGTTGTTTTTTCTCTGGCCGACACGGCTGGATCGGTCGTCGACGACCGATTGATGTAATTGCGTGACTGGCAGCTCGTCTAAAGTGACCGATCGGCCGTCAGGGCCCCTTCTCGTCGTCCTCATAACGTATGTACGTAGTCACGCTCGTGTAGACCAACGCTGCACGCTCCTGGATCCCACCGGATATTCTCCCATACAGCCGTCGTTTTCTTACACTGACAGTCTCTGTCGGGCCGTGAGCTCGATTAAAACAACCACGACTCTTCGTTCATCGAATGCAACTTTCGTTTCAAGCATTGGGCCGATGCGAGCGAACGAACAGCTCGGAGATACGCACAGGTGCATTAGAACGATATGCGAGAAGTCGAGGGAAATCGAGTCGGTTCAGCTGTAAAATTTCACGCTTCGTGTCATTGAATTTTTCAATTATTAATTTCGATGGTATCTGGTATTGCGTATACGGTATAGGACTTGTCATTTCTTCCTGGGAATAATTTCTTTTTGGATCGCGAGTAAATGACGCGTCAGGTTGTAAAGATGTATGATCGAACGATTCTTATTAAGAGTTTATTAGGAATTATTAAGAGCGGTTAAGTTAGTTGAACGTAATGGTTTGATAGTCGGATAGCGCAAGCTAAACGAGCAAGGAGACACGGATATGTAATTTCATAAAAGGTTGTACATCGTAAAAGAAGTCAGGAGCAGCGACTAAAGCAAAAGTTCATTGACTCGCGATCAATCTCTTAGCAACTGCCAAGAGTCAATATTTAATTCATGGAATGCGTTATTTATTCATACGGTGAACTAAATTCAAATAGAATAGGTGAAAAAACCTATTGAGAAGCCGAGAGAGTAAATCATCGTATCCTGAACATTTCTAATCGCGCCACATGTAATTCATTAATTAATATCCACCAGCGTTAGAATTACGGCAAAACCTACGCGGTAAAATTCCTTTAAAGCCGAGATCAACAACCTCTCGGCTCTCGAATCTGCCATGAAAATTAGAAAATTCCTCGAGACAGAAAAATTTGAAGAGGACACAGTAGCGTTACACGAGTCCACGTTTTCCTTCGTCCGTCGATTCATAAATTCATAAATTGCGCTTAATGGTAGCAACGTTAGAAACGCGGACGTAACCTTGACTAGTTGAAACGAAGAATGTTCGATGCAATAGCAAAATGCTGAGTTTTGTTGCTTCCTTTCAGCCGATAATGGCCGATTGTCGGTTAATGGCAGCGACTCGTCACGATTACGTTGGCGCAGGCTTTGACGAGTGTGGCCAGCTTATTGACGCTAATGCCAAGTGTCAGGTCGAGATTAATCTTTCCGGCGGCAGTCACATTCGCGCGATCAATCTTACGCGAGGGTGCTCCAAACGGATCGTGAATGCGCGGTTCGTTTCCTCTATGAATCGACGTATATGTTTGAAATTTTATTCTTCTCGTTTTTTCACGAGATTGTAACACGAAGCGGGATAGCTTTGATTGATGGGCAAGGCGCTACACTTTGTGTTTGTTGAGACAGCAAATAATCGGTTTCCTTATCGTGCTACTTGTAGAGATAAAGGCTCTCTGTTCGTGGAATTATTTAGAAAATGTGAATAAATAAATTTTAGAACGACTTTCTTGTCTTATCGTGACCAACCTTTTTGGGACAAGTGTTATAGAATGTGCGTCGAAATTTTATGTTTCTCTAGTCGCTTGAATTATTTGTTATGTCTTCGATAGGATACGTGGTGAACTATTAACTCGTTTCCGTAACGAAACGCGAAGCTGCGAAAACGACGCAAACAGTTTTTGTCACAGATATTTGCAATTCTTTAGAAAATGAACGCTTCTATCGATGATTTCATACGTATGATAAACAGAAGATAAAGGTATTGACTGTCCTTGAGAACATCGCGCACAGCTGGAGTGCGAAACAGCATGAAAATGTATTCCTTTATTTTTCAGAACGCGATACTTAAACTCATTGAAAGACACATTGAACGGAAAGTGTCTAACGATCGATCATATCGTTTTGAAAGATCGGAAAGCGAGAAGACATAGCGTACGATCCACGTGGACATCACGGCGTTGGAAACCTCGCGTATTTCGCGTAACTCCGCGTAAACATACGGGCGAACGTTTCAACCGGAAGTTTCCAAAAAGACCGACGCAAAGATAATACACATCGCAAGTGCACCTCGGAGCTGCATTTCTGCATTCTCATCGTGCGCACCGATGTACAGTGTACAACGATGGACGTTAAAAGAACTTCCATACGGAGTCGGACTACGCGATAGACTGGCTTGCACGTGAAACGAAACCAAAACCTCCTCTCTCCCTCATGGTGTGACGTCTTTTACTTCCTGCGTTTCGTCGCGTTTCTACAGCTACGTAATCCCCTTTAAACGTGTCTCCCCGTAATCGCGTTTGACGTATCTGAAAATAGAACGTTCTATGTAACCGAGCCTGGCTTCGTTCCTCCTAATTGGATAATAAATTTGACGCGCCTCCGATGGCGGCTTTGCGTATGGTGCGAATTATCAAATAAATTATCCACCAGGTTATTGCTCAACTACATAAATCGCAGTGGGCTACGCGATCATTTAAAAATTTGTATAATTCAGTTGGTAAATTATATCGTTCAAGAGATTTTAGATATTCGATGAGAACGCATCACACCGTCAATTGTTCTCGTTTCGGAAATTAAACGCTGTGAAAACTCGTTCGCTTAAATAAAAAGTAGAAAGAAAAGATGTAAGAAGAAAAAGACTTTTCACGCACGGTACGCGTTGCTCGCGGGTAATGCAATTTTATCGGCCACTTTTCCGCTTCTTTCGCCGCGAAGCGACATGGTCTTCCACTGAAATATCATTGCGAGCCAGAGGCGGCGAAGAAACGTGGATATTTGTGCGATTGCAAAAGGGCATTCGCTGCAGGCGAGATCTCGGAGCGGAAAGAGCGAATTACCAGAAGAACACGGCTGTAATAACCGCTCCTTTTTCTCGATGACACGTAATTGCCCGAGAGGAGCACGTGAAATAGCGTATCAGAAGCGGATAAAACGGCCTATCAAACTCGTACACGTACGCGGACGTGTGTACACACTCGAACTGGTTCGTGATCGAGGTGAAAAACGGGAAATTATAGGAAATCGCGAACTACCGGCCGCAGGCAACGATCCTGGTACACGAGCGGGGACACGATCGAGAATTGTAGAAATTGATAACCGTGAAGAAGTCACTCGCGCCGGATGAATTATGTATTTAGCGGAAACAATGGAGCACGGTGACGTGCTCTGGTTACCGTCGCTGTTTTCTGGCTTTGGAACATGTTCGAACGTGGTGACTGTGGATTAATTTGCTTGTAATTCGTGCGGACAGACTTTGGAGAAGCTTCCTAATGTTTAGCGATGGGGTATTCTTTGGCTGGAAAAATGTCAGGCGGCGAGTGAACACAATCGATCAACGTGTAGGATATAAAAGTTCTTGTATTCGAAAAGCTCAGCGATAATTTAGGTAATCTTATCGCTTATAGGCTGTCGATTATATCGACGTCTGTATGATTATTGATTTCCGAGTCGATATATTGCAGAGATAATTTTAGGTAATCATCATCGAACACCAATGTCACTAACATCGTCAGGTTCCATTTTCGAGGCAAGCTTCGAATAGTTAACAACTTTTTAACAACTTTGAAAAACAGATAGAACGCTGTTATTACAGACTATACATGCGCGAATTTGTTCAACAAGTTTTCTACCACCGCCTTTAACAGATTGAAGAAAAAACCGATTAATAGTCGATAGCCGAAGTCGATAAAACGTCAATTTATAGGCTACCGGTCGATAAACGCCATTGATATGCTGTCGGTAAGTAACGCGTTAAGATCGATGGAATAAAATTATGACGTAGGTAGAATTCGATGCAAAAGTGCACAGCACTGAATTCGTAGAAAATATACGACAATCCGACTAATTGAGTTTCCATTGACATCCGAGAGGCGATGATTCATTGGTTGGAAACGAAGCGCGATTCATCTGGACCGAGTCTGAATCGGCAATCTAATTTTAATCGTATTCAATCTCGTTGGCGTTGCGAAGGTCGGGAGGATTTCCTGGAAGCGACGTTGGACATTGTCGGGAACGAGATCCGAGTCCGAATCGATCGAGGCGATCCGCGACCGAAGAAAACGACCCGCGAACACGTCACGCGTCCAAGATCGATCCAGGATTAATGATGCGTGCAACGTATTCTATGGACGTGTGCGGGAGTGCGTGGCGATAGTCCTTTAAGACGATTCCTAAGTCGACTTCCTAGTCGATAGGTGGACGAACGACCTCCGTGACACGGTACAAGACGTTTAGCAAATGCGCGCGCCAAGTCTTTCACCTTCCCTGACACGAGTTCCCCTCGAGGAATTCCTGTCTCTTTTTTCGTCGTAGAATACAGTCGAGAGACTTTCCTGCGGCTTGCATTGTTGTTGAGATATCAAACCTTCCGCGAATTCGTCGATGTTTTTAGATGATTCGAGTTCTCCGTTTCTTTTTCTTCTTTCCGTTGATAAAGGAGAGTGTAATTTTTTCTTTTTGGTTTCGCGAAGTAGAAATATCGAGGAACGTCCATTTTCCGTAATTTTCCATTTTGCGACACATCTTCTTTATGAGAACTAGGACTGAAAGACTGTGTCGAATGAAAGAGTGTCATCAAAGAGTGAATCAAAGATTTGATGTACCGATTACGAAACGGGAATAAAAATGATGAATATTTTATTAACTATACCTTGTTCTAGTAACTACATACTGTATAAACTTGGTTTTGTGAACAGTACGATTGGATTTATCGAACGTTGTTCCTTTTCTTCGGTAAGATATTAAAACTTAATTTTCTCGATAGAGCTATTTTCTGACATCTGTATATTTTTCTACACTCTACGTTGTGTTATAAAAACGAAAAAATAAATTATGAAGAACCTTTAAGCGGGAAAGAGCGAGACATTGAAGCAACAGGTTAAACGATCTCGAAGTAATCTTTCATTTGTCGACCGTAATTATGCGTGGAATTATCGTTACGAAGGATCGATTCGGGGAACGTTCTCAATTATCGAGGGCTGCCGGTACGTGGGCAGAAGTCCGTTCAAACGAAACGACCGAGATATGACGTCTCTGTTTAGAACAGCGAAGAACGACGCTATATAATTGCGTGTTTCCGTTTCAGGGTACTGGGGATACCATAGGCAGGGTTCGTGTCAAGCTGGTTTGGGCGCTGCCATGTCCAAGGTAAGTCGAAAGAAAAAATACTGGACACATAATATTTCACTCGTAGAAAATATATCTTTAAAACGTCACCAACGATTTACACGTAACGTAGATTCCATACACGTGTCGTGGATGCATCGATGAAAGTACAATTGCAACGAATTTTCGTATTCGTTCAAATATATTTGAGTTCCTCGAATAGGAAAACCGTCGACGAGAAGCACAACTCCCTGTCATCGCGTCGCAGCCTCTCCTCGCAAGCCTCGAGATTCCACTCGTCGTCTGCTGCTGCTGCTGCTCCTCTGCCAGAAAGAAGCAAGCGTATGCAACTCGAAAAACATTCCCCCGAGAATATCACACAACGGTTTCACAAATCACCGTGCACCGAGTCAGAGCCAAGCCAGATACCGAAGCGAAAGGGTGGAACACGATTGAAGGGGGATTAAAATTCAGTCTTTGAAACTATTGAAGTCAACGAGCGAGCCCAAATACGAGTCTTTCCCTTGGCGCGCTCTTTCTCTCTACGATCTCTAACTGTTTAAGTCGCTGGCGTAAACACAGAGGCCCGTTGGATATAAATACGGTAACCCCACGTGTCCTGACGGTTGCCACGTCCCGAAAGAGTTAAGAGGCGACACGAGGGGTCGGCGAGGAGGAGCCGAATATGGCCAGGAATGTGAATTCCTGCCTTACGCACCTCCGATCGTGGCCATTCGTATTCGTGGTGCATGGCGAGGGTATAGAAAGCCGGCCTCCGTCTATCTTTTTTTCCTCTTTCTTTCTCTTCCTTCCTATATACGATTGTCTTGTCGAAAGCTCGATTTTCTGGCGCTGGTCGCCAGATCCCCGGAGCCGATCTGCCCAGGACACCACGTAGGCGTCGACCTGTGCCTTTTGTCCTCCCCTTACGTTTTTTTTATCTTTTCTTTTCGTTTCTTCTCGCTGGATTTCGCCGGCAGATCGGCGCATCGACTCGTGCGCTCGACACGTTCGTTCGTAGCACCTGCGTCCACGGTGATACCTTGTTCGTGGCCGGTGTCGCGATAAGTATCGCGGGGCCAATAGGTACGAATTCGAAATTGGTATGTCAGCGGTTTATCTCTCGGGGATCCTCGGCCACGGAAAGGGATGAGTCCATGCTGGTGCGGACGTGAAACGTATGAAGAATAAGAAGGTTGCGGGGAGCGGAATAGCTGGGATCGTTTTTGGGGATGAGTTAATCCTACGATTTGGAAACTCTGCTCTCGGGGAAAACGTGCTTTGGTTTGGTTTTCAGTGTAGGATTACCACATCCGTCGGAATGATGGATTACAGACTTCTTCGTTTTAAAGTTAGACATTTTTCTTTGTATAGATATATCTATCTTTTCCTCTGTAGATATATTACTTTCATCGATCTGACAATTTTTTTGTTACCCTGAGGCAGGAGAAACCACCACATCCCCTTGATCGCAGTCGACTAACCAAACGTCTCGAACTAAAAATATCGTCGTAGCTTCAAATTTAAAAATCATCGAAAAATTCTATATATTCAAAATAGCGATTCACTGGCTTTCACTAACGTCAACCGAGAAACCAACCCCTTCTCGCGTCGTATAATCTTGATCCGAGTCGATACGTTTCTCCTAACACGCTTTCTTGTCCCGGGGCCGCATGACCCAGACTCTGTCGATCTAATCTGCGAAGATGGGAGAGAAGAAAGGCAGGATTTCCGGCGATGGGGTTGGAATCGACGCTGGGAGCGGCGTTATCGGCGCAGCGGGACAGCTTCGATTGCCGGCAAAGAAATAGTGGCACAATTCCGTGGCCACTCAGCCGGCTATCTCACCGTGGATGTATAATTCAGAATTGTTCGGCTATATAGCAGATGTTTAATGCATGCCGCGGTCCGTGCCCGGCTCTAACTTCGCCTCGGCATTCAATGTTAATACCCCACCCCCGCGGTACGAACGGTCAATCGTGCCTCTTACCCACAGTCCGCCAGTCGTGAAACGACGCTGCCGCAATGATTTTAGGCAAATTCGATCCTCTTCCTCGATCCTCCGATCCCTCGTCTCTGCCTCGCTCCGTCTTTATTCGCCGGTTTCGGAGTCGCGCCGCGAATCCAGCAGCTGGTCGTCGCTGACGAATTCTAATGGCGCGTTTAACTTCGAAATCATGACGCGGATTCCTCGTCTTCCCTCCTGAAGCCAAGTTTTAGGCAGCTTCGGAGTGTTTCGCAGGATATTCGAGGTGAATTTTAGAGGATGGCAACGTCGACCTTTCTCCGCTCGAGAGATCGCGATATTCGAGGATCGGGATATTTGCCGATCTTTGCCCCAATGTAGCTGAAAGATCAATCTCAGCTTCCTTGCGCGAATTTTACATTGAACTTTTCACGGTTCATTCTCGAAAAAGGGATCGTTGAATTGGAAAAAAAATCTACGTAATTTGTTTTTCGGCTAAACTATCCTCGGAAGAAAGGGACTGCACCGAGCACGTTCATTTCCATCGATCGTGATAGAGGTACCGAAATATTAGGCAAATTTTGTTTCTATTTAAAGCAGAGGCTCGTCCATTTTCAATAACGTTTTCCTCTCGAACTGTTCGGCGTTTGTTCAGTGGCCGTAGTGATCGCTAGAAGGATCCTCGTGCGCACTAAATCTCGAGACCGGTGATTTAGAAGGCTCCTGAACGCCATTCAGTATGCAATCGACCATCGATCTTCGCGTTAAACTGCCGCTCCTGGTATCTACCTCTGTTGTATCTGGTTCCGCGCGTTATCCCCCGATCTACAGAGGATCTAGTCAAGATCGATCGATATCCGCCCGATACCGATCTATACGACGCGGAACGCGATCATCGATCCTCTTGTTCCACGGACAAACGTGTACCCCTCTCGTCGATTCGCCACGAAAATAACTTCGAGGAGGTCTTTTCGTGAAATCTCAATGTTGCAGTGGTATTCCCAGCTCGAGGAAATCATTTTAGATCCAGCTCGATAGAGATTTATCTTTTATACGGTCGATCGTGCTCGATCTTCCGATTCGGGCGGTAGAAAGTGTCGTTTGATCGTCGCTGGCGATCGACGCGTCGAGATGCTGTTTCTAAGCACGTAGAGAGAAAATCGAGAGTAGAATCTTACGTTGGGTGAATTTTTAATTTTACGACTCGTGGGGAAAGGGCTGTTTCAATCTGTTGTACGGAATTCGATCTGTTGTATAAAAATTGGTTGAAAAATAACAGAAATTTATCGAGCGCACGAATTTGAGTAAGAAATTTTTAATTCGAAGTTTCTTTTCAACTTTGTTTGAATAAAACTTAAAAGCGAGAACTTGAAACGTTCCATCGATGGTCCTAAGTAGAATTTAAAATCCATTCGACTTCACCGCCCACGATACCCTCTCCAAAACGTGATGTAACAAAGCTAGTGGAAGCTAAGCTACCCTCTTGTACGTCTTCAACCTCTCGAGCTATTCATTCGCAATATAAACTGAAATGCAACACGTGTCCACTTCAGTTTCACGTTATCGCGCTTGAAAGGGGCTGCTTCCACTTTTGCAATTCAGAAAAACTGCTTTCGACCATACAAACGGTATTTTCGTTTCCTGTATTCATATTCGATAGCTGGTCGCTTTGTTATTTCTTTCTCGCCGATCATTTAACCGCAGACCCGCAATTCTTTCCTGGAAATGAATTCGACGAATCAAGAAGAAAATTAAATACTCGTCACGCGAGACACCACGATAATCCTCCTTCCTCTAACCCCAACAGACACCAAGAACCCTTATTCGATGATCGTTTAAAAAATCGAAACTCAACCCCGTCGTATATAGCAGCGAGTTATCATAAACGTCTCTCGATTTCTTGAAAAGTCGTTGGAAGAACTTATCGACCGCCCCACTACGGTCGCAGAGGCGTACATAAATACGTGGAAACGGTGGCATAAATTTCAGCATGCTCCCATACATATTTGAGCGACCGGTTATATTTCAATCTCGGATGGCCAGTTTCCTCCCCCTCGCGATCGGCGCCAGAATACAACTCGTGCCGGTCGTGTTTCGTGTAGAGAGAGGCAAAGAATACGGCCGCCATTGTCTCGGTTGCAAATTTTTCGCGTGTACAAGCATCGAGGCAACGCTACTCCGTAGGGGGTACATCGTGTCGGTCTCTTTCCCCCTTTCAGCTTCGAGCGTCTGTGCGCCATCGAGCCGCTTCTGTGTTCAGCCGTGTCGTACGAGTTCCCTCGACAAATGCACGTATTTGCTTGGCTACCGGTTCGCTAATACCTTCGCTGTAAAAGCAGCGCACAGGACACGGGGGTTGGAAATTTCGTACGGGACGGCAACTTTTCTCCGAAGCGTTTGAATCTTCGTATCTTTGTTGTGCCATCGACGCGCGCGGATTACTTGGTATTTATTCGTTGAATTAACGCGTGGTAAAAATTAACGCAACCGTTTGTCCGATGAGACGTTTAGATTAAAAAGGCAGATACTGTATCTCGTGGAACTTCGTAGGGCTTCTGTGTCTGGATTCTTATTGTTCGTACCGCCTGAGACTTCCGGGTGCGAGACTAATCAGGCTATGATTAGTCTTGATCGAGTCACATAGCTGCGAGGCTACCAGTGCGTCGAGACGAGGCTTCGACTCGATGCTCGTTGGATACGCCAGCTTCGTCTGTTAGCTACGATTCTCATAGCCCGGCGGATGGCGCCGGAACATAAAAGTCACGGTTATTGCACCCGTGCACAGTGTTGGGCGTGCACGTGACTCGGTGGCACGGTTTGACATTGTTGGTCGACGAGGAGGGCCCATTGTTCGCGTAGCGTGCGAATCGGCCGTACGGGCCGGCTCACAAATAATAACATTTCTGCGGGACGATAAATAAAAGCGGCCCCTAAAGTGCAGCAGCAGGCTGGCGCCACTAGAATGCATACGGTAAGAGAAGAGACCGGCTGCATGCACTCGATGCACTGACGCAACCGAGATGCCCCGCCGATAGCGTCGAGGAGTTTATGTCACAGCCGTGTTTTTTGCTCCAACTGGAAATTAATGGGCCACGATTCTCCCTGAATGATTCGAAGCGCGTTTAGCTGAGAGAAATTTTACTTTCTATAGATTTGATATTAGCCTTGGCTCGGGTTGAGCCAAAGTAAGGCACATCTAGATTTCTCGGAGAAACAGCAGCGACTGTAGAAACGCGCGTTATAGACCATAAGAAAGAAGCGCCTAATGCAAATGCGGTAAGTCGACTGCATAAACTCGGCGATCCGGCAGAATTACAGCGCGAGGCTTGTCGTTTGTAACGCGACTGTGCTTACGAGTATCGTCCGCGCGGTTTCTAATGGAGCAAAGATTACGTATCGGAGGGCAGTGAAAATGCATTCCTATTATTCTTCCTGGCCTTTACGTTACCTTCTTACTCTGCCTATGCGGTACATTCTACCTGTATTTTACCTATTACTATTTTGCGTACAAGCAACCGATTGTGATTCTTTGCCCGAGTTTGTTGTTCCAACGTAACGCCGAATCGATACGTTTCTGTATCAGCTTTGTACAAATTTGCTCAGAGTTTCGTTTCGTTATCGATAAAAATTGTTTAATCCTTCCTAGACTAATGTAGATCTGTTCCACTCTTCTTCGAATTCGAAAGAAACACAGAAATGAAATTGATTCGTCAACGATCCGAACGATCCACGTGGCATTAAAAATCTTTTCGACAAATCTGTCGACCCTCCTCCGTCATCGCTTTATATCGAATTTAAAAATCTGAAAGCGCTCGATTCGCACTTAGACAGGACGACTCGCGTGCACGATGCACGCGGTTTGTTCGAATCGCGTAACACACGGCGCTCTGGGAAGAGAGAGCCGGATGGGAGGAAAAAGGGCAGACGGCGACACGGCTGCGGCGAGCAGCAATAGAAACGACAGGGGAGTCTCAGGTGGCCATTTAAGGCACGGACATTTCGTTCTGTCACCGTGTTCCGTGTTCACCGTCGACCAGCGTTCGCAAGGAGGCCACCTACGCGCCGCTGCTCGTCCTCCCTTAGCGGCCGCATTGTTTTACAAACGGCCGCCATTTCTCATGATAAGCAGAGTAAAACGAAACTAGACACGGCCCTTTGGCTGCGACTGAGCCGGGCAATCCGCTCGCGGTGCCGTCACATTTTCGCGTTTTAACTTCGTGCCAGAGCTATCGACTGCGTTCCGCATCGCTAGCAAAACTTTTTGCTTCGTCCTCTTCTTTTGTCGGATTTTCGTCCACCGCCTGGCTTTTTAATTCTTTCCGGGAGAAGCTCCGACGCCGGAATTCTAGGAAACGAAGATGAATTATGTTCTACCTTGTAATTTATACCGTTGCGTTCTCAAGTTAGATTTTTAGGCTGGTAGAAACAACGGAACTGAAACGTCGATAGTTTGGTAGTAAAGGGGTATCGGTGTTTTCTAGGAACGTTAAAAAATAGTTTTGTCAGTTATCTTTGACGTACGATGTAAATATTAACTTTTATCCGCAAAATGGCCTTTCAATTTTTCAATTTCATCCATTTGTTACAAAGCTACGATCGTTCGAAGTCAGCGATTACCAATTTCTCGCTCTCTTCGCTCGGTACTTCGACTTCTTTTTTTCTTTACAACTTTCTCGTCATATTGCCGGTAAGAAGGCATGCTTTTATAATTTCGTGGAACCTACAGAACGATGTCCCGTAGATGTTTCTAATGCCTGCGCTTCATTCTACTTCGACGCTACGAAAACGAACTGTAGATCCGACAAAGAAAGCTAGAAACGTAGGAACAGGTTTCGATAATTCGTATAATTCGCAAAGCTTAAAAACGGGCATATTCTCTTAAGTTTTCCTATGCCAATTTCCACCACTCGAGCGTCTCGGAAATATTCAACGGCTGCCCAATTTATCTATCGCACGTAGTCTAACAAATGTCGCCGTCGCGTTCAACAACCGCTCGCTTGAACTCTGACACCGTCTTTCCCCCTCGATCGTTCGCGTCTTCGCCTAATCTTCTCTCTGGTATTTCCGTACTTCTCGTTCTTCGTTCGATCTTCTTACGATCCTTGCGTTTCCTTCACCGTGAAACGTTCTGTGCGCGCGTGGGCGTACGACTGCATCGGCGCGTAGGTGCATCCTAAGAGAGTACACCGACATTGTCCCGCGATTAACACTTTGATCCCGGTGATACTTAAGCGGAGTCGTGGGTTTGCTTTTCGCGCGAAGGTCGGTGCAGGGGGACGCTATTTATGAAAACTAGCAGCCAGAAGACACGTAGAATTTGCGAAGGGAAAAAATTTAGCAAGCATATGTTCGTAGTTTTAGAGTCGCGTAATCGCACGGCTATGGGCATTTACTATAGTCACGTTCCGAGAATTCATGGTTACATTATGCTCATGATCATCCGCAAATCGTTCCCGGCTGTTTCATAATAATTATAGTCGTTTCGTGCGTTCAATTTGCAGCAATTATAGCGACTCCTAGGGGGTCATCCTATTATAGTCATTGTACGATCTTTATAGTCACATTGTAACCATTACACTCGTAGTACACCATTTGCATTCCTCGATACAAACCCAACGTAATTTGTATTCGATTCCACTTTGACTCGAATCTAATCCAAGAACTCAAACTACGATCTCGAGAAAAAGAAGTCCGTTGTCATCTCCGATGCTATTCGTATCGTTGGATATCATCGTCAACCGTGAATCTGCATTCGGTCTCTATCGATCATTCTGTTACGGAACGTTGATTAATATGTATGCGGGACATAATCTCTACTACTGTTGCATCGCCGTTAGATAAGACCGTGCAAGACGTGTACCGCTACACCGTGTAAAACGTAAAGGCATCGCGTGGCAGGAAGTTGACTTTGCGGGCTTTCGACTTCGGTAAATACGCCGCTGAAGAGACCTTCTGCCATCGTTAGCCGCGTAATGGAATATTAAGTTCTAATAACGCGGACGATCGTCCGATCATACACGATAAATGGAATTAATTGGAACGATTGCGTTTCATCTCTCTATTAAGGCTACTAAACGGGCAATTAGCAAATTAACGGCGGTGCTTTGTGCGTTAAGAAAAATTTCGTTTATGGAAATTAGCGGAACTATTCGCAACGGTATATCGACGATTCGTAATTTTTCTCTGAAATTTTATAGATTTAGAACGGCGTAGTATCGATTTGTTTGCAGTTTTGTCGGCTCGTTTTCCCTTAGCTGGCTATACCTTCTTCTTTCGTTTCTTCGATACGAATTGAAGGAGCTGCTGCAATAAGAGGACGGTTCTGTTTCTTTAATCATTTGAACCCATCAAAATGAAATTATTTCTTTAAACGCGCTACAAATTCATAGTCGACCGATACTCGTAACAACAAACGCTTTTAGATATAAAACCTGTACCTTTCTTGCTCTTCCAGATGGATACGATTTAAGTATTGCAACTGTCTCCTTGGTGTTGCAAGCCGTTCAGTCTCAACTTTGACATTCTTTCTATACCGTACGAACCTCTTATGAATTCCATTTTTTTTCACGGCCTGGCAGTCGCGTCGCAGCAAGTAGTATAACTTTGTACGCGTCAGACGAGTAAAAGCGTGAAAGTTTGTCTGCGGCGGCCGCATGGGAACGACCGATAGGAAGGTTCGGCCGCGATACAGAGGTATGTCGATGATTTCGAGTGGCACTCGAGTAATTCATGCGCCGATTAAGTGCACGGTCGAGCATCGGAGGAGAGAAGCGTGTGTGAACGTGGCTGAAGAGCGTTGTTTTATCACCGGCTGCCAAATGTTGCGACACGTTCTCGAGTTACGTTACATGTCTCGGAATTTATTGACTTTTAATCGAACCGCTCATCTCGTCTATATTTGTCTTCGGCTTTCCGCGGAGTCTGAGCTACTGTAACGAGTACGGGGTCGTACGTAAATATCGGTGGGCTTGCGTAACGCATCACGCGTTCCAAAGATGCTACATTTAGATTGAAAAACACGTTCGCGTAGAATGCCGAGTAATCGGCTTTTAATCGTAATCGATTAAAAGTTGGCGGATGATACGATCAGTTTAATCGGTCGTCGAGTTTCTGTCGGAAATCCTCGAAACTCGTGTTGAAAAAGTCGATTGACGATAACGTGGAATATGGCCAACTTTGTGTAAAGCGAAAAATTTCGTTCTACATTTTCGACTTAGTTTAGCAGCTCAACGCTAGTCCCTAGGTCGAACCTAAACGTTCTCGATCCTCGCTTCGTAAATTACGCACGTTCTTGCGATTTCTTCAACGATCGAAGAAACGGTTTTCGCTGCTCTTGCCAGTTACCAGGGATTTCACAGTGGCCGTTGCTTGATTTTTCCGCAAACGGGCGTCGTGATGGTCGCGAACGCTGGATCGCGAAGGCCACGATCCGCGAAACCGATTTAACATGCGTGACGCGCAACGCGCCGCATAGACACGCGACTAGCATACGTACGAGTCGCTGATTTATCGCGTCTCGGGCTCGTGCGCGCGAGCCACGTCCCTTATCTACACCATTATCTTCTCGATTGAAGAAAAGTTGAACTTTCGTGGGTGCGTCCGTTTCCTGGTTACAGCGCCCGTGGCTGGGAAAAATCGCCAGCCGGTGATCGCGCTCGTTGTTGCTCGTGCGTGTTCCACACGCGTCCTGTATACGGAAATTATACGAAGATCGTTGTTCTCGATCGCACGTGCGATCCGCTAAAAAAGAAAAAGAATTTATCAACTTATTCCGTTAGCGACTGCGATCGCGTCACGGCACAAGCCCGAGTGAAGATCAAATACCTCGATGCAGACTTCGATCCTTTCCATTACGATCCTACCACGTTGCCGTTAAATTAAAAACGAGATCGAAATCTCGCATGAGCGTAACTTTTGAATCCATTGTGACGTTTAAATAAAAATCTATCGGATACACGATGCTCCTGACACGCAAAGAGGTATCGTCTACCGCGCTGGTGAAAGTAACCCGAAGAATTCTATTAAATATTCAGGAAAAGAAGGAATGAGCTTGTCCGATAAAAAATAAGTACATCGTAAAGCGTTTCTCGTGGTTAGTTATTTGACGTCGATTAATTTCTCTAATGGAGTGCCTTTCTATTCGTTTCAGAACGGTGAGAGGCTGTTCATCGGAGCGCCAGGAAGTTGGTACTGGCAAGGTAAGGTTCTTTCGTGGTACACCGCTTCCACGGTTCGATTTAGGTCGACAATTTCACAATCGATACCACCTTGAGACACGACATCTTGTTCGACTTGTAAATACGCGTATCAATCCTATTTTGATTTCCATTTAATTGGGATATTCGAAGAAGCTGGAAACACAGGACGAAAGAAGCGAATTTCGCAATAGAAATTGTTACCGTCTCTTCGAATATCTAATTTCAGACCGTTCGAAGTCTCGATTTCTTTCAGTACGAAGCAACTCGAGCAACTCGAGTCGTTTATTATGAATTTTCGTAAAAAATAGAATTACAAAGATTCGTTGAATTTCGACTTTCGAAAGTTACGAAGGCTCACGGAGAATCTCAACGGATCGGTGGAATTTAAATTGCACGTATTGTAAAAATGGAAATATTATTCGAATTAAGGAATTTCCCGGACCTCCCTAAACCAATTGGGCTTCTAAAAAATACTCGGCAGAATTGCGATCGGCAAAATTAAATCCCCATTTACACCCACTAATTGGACGGTGAACGGTCACTGGGCCGCTAATAAAAAAGAGAAACAAGTCGGAGCTCGAGCTTTCATAACGCCTGGGCAACGGAACGGCAACACGTAATACATCGCGACCACACGTGCTCAGTGGGTGTTTGAAGTGATTTAGAAGGCTTTCGTTGAACGATTCCAGGTCAGATATACTCGATCAGCACCGCATTGAGATTGGAGTTCTTAGCGACGATGTTTGTCATCCCCGAAGCAGATGCATCAGGTATCGCGTACTTGCAGGCGCCCCTAATCAAACGAAAGATAAACAAATGTGTCGTTTAAAACCAGCCCCCTGTTTTCAACACCTCTAATCTGCCGCCATGTTTTCTTAACGACGGCGTTCATTAACAAACGTTGCTTCATGCTCCGCGACGATCTTTTCGTATTGAGTTTTCTGAAACTTCACAGCGTGCAGCGTTCAAGGAAGTACGACAAGTATTCCGATCAAATATCTCTGTTGTTTCCAAAAGATACGACGTTATTTCGAGAGCGGAGCTGTTTTCCTTTTATCTTCGTCTCGATGTAACGTCGTAGCGTGGTAACGTTGCTAATTATATCGAGTTCTGAGAATTTATGCAGCGGAATATTTCGTTTAACGATAAATAATTACCGTTTGACTTAATCGCAAATTTCATTTTTATTTCCTACTTCTTGATACTCGCGGACATTTTCTTCTCTTGAAAAGCGAACCAGAGATATTTATCGGCACTGCCCTGGACGTTTCATTCTGCGCATCAGAAATATCGATCCACGCATCGATGGTGTTCGCGATAAATTCGAAACGATGAGATTATTTGCCACGCGATCGCGGCATTCGTTTGCTTGGCCCCCCAAATAATCAATTTCCAATAATTCCATATTCATCTGGCTTCCACTCATGCGGATTTACCGCGATTAACCCGACGCCTGTGATTAATAACGATTCGAACGAACTCGTGTTGAACTGTCACGCTCAAGAATATCGTAAATGCCAAAAAAGAAAAAAAAAATAAGGGAAAGAAAAGAAAGCGAGGGAGCAAAGAGCATCCTTTGTTCCGTACATTAGTTTGCAATTAACGTAGAGTATAATCTTGTATGCTTGACAGTTTGAGGCTTGTGACGCCTCTGACGCTCCTCCCCCTCAGTGATTAATATCCGATTGATGATTAATGCACCGTATGCTATGATTACTTATTAATTACTGCCAGGTGAGACGAGGGTGGCAGTGTTTAACTGGTGCAGGCTCGCTTCCATCGCAGCTTCGCGTTGCAGCCAGAGAATAATAATACGAAGCCAGTCTGTAGTAACAACAATAATTTCTAATTAGACTCGAAAGAGTCTCCTTGGTTGTTGACGTTTAGTCGCAGTTGCATAGTAGTGGCGACCATCGGAATAATATCAGCGTCGTTGATAGAGCTGCGCTTAGAAGCTGGATTAATCATAAAAGCGCCGCTTTACGAGCGTGTATCGTTACCAACGTTTTTTGACTACGATTTTCCGATTTTATTCCGATTTCAAGTGGCTATCCAAATGGAATAGAACTCAGCTTTAAATCGCGCGGTTTAAATATCTGTATTTTATATTGAAACGCGTATAAAGTCGAGAAGTAACGTTTGTATCGGCTCGCTAAATGTTCATTATTATTTAAATTTGGTCTAGTCAGATCAATTATACGATCGAGTAATCGATACTTTGTATTATAGCTGTACTTGCAATCAGATATTTCTTCTGACATCGCATATTGCTAGTTTCTTGTTAATATTCTCGCGGATATTTCCCATGTTACGATCAAGCATTCTATATCGATCCAAGTTTCTCACAGATATTAAATTCCTATTTCGTGTCAGTGCGCGTTCCGCTGGATCGTAGTCAGAAAGCAAATACGTTTGGGAAAGTATGTGTCTGAAATCGTAGGTACAACTTGGTGATTGACTCCATCGATTGCTTTACAGGCCAAGCGTTTTCACAGCCGTTGAACAGCCGCGCGAGAATAATGTTCACGAAGGAAGGGCCAGCCACCGAGGACGATAGCTACATGGGTTACTCTGTCACGACCGGCGATTTTATTGGAAACGGTGACAGCGGCACCGCCGTCGGCGTACCTCGTGGCTCCGATCTCCTCGGCAAAGTATGCTCATGAAATATTAACGCGGTAATTCGAAAGAAAAGAAGTCGTGGGATCGGAAATTAATTCTCTCTCGTAGAGAAAGTAACCTACCGGCAGAGATCGTTCGTTCGCTTGTTTCTTCGCGGAAACCGTACGAATTCCAACCATTGAGATTTGTTAGAAACGATTATTTATTAAATCGTCGCATCGAGAAACAAGTTAACGAGCAAATTCGATCGGCGAAGGTAGAAGCGAAAACGTTCGACCATCGCGAAACATCAGGTTTCGTATAAAATTAAAGAAAAATCTTCGATCGTAGGTCATTATCTTTACCTCGAACATGACGAATCATCGCAACATCACCGGAGAGCAAATGGGAGCTTACTTCGGTTACGCCGTTGCTTCTGGCGACATCGATGGCGATGGACTAGACGATCTCATAGTTGGTGCGCCTATGTACACGGTGCCAGATAACCCGGAAATGACCATCGAGACCGGAAGGGTGTACGTGATCTATCAAGGCGTTGGAGCTGAAAAATTCCGCAAAGTTGACTCTAGGTACCGTCTCGTCTCGTTCTTGTTACACGCGCGTTATCAGCCAAAAGTTCCACGATATTCCAGAAGCGTCGATCACAATTTTCAATTTTTACGCGTGATATTCTTTTCGTCTGTAATTCCATTAGCGGACGCTTTACTTACCAGGTGACCGATCCAAGCCATATTAATAAACAGTCCTTCCCAAAGAACATAGGCAATCGTCCGATTTAAAGTTACTATCGTAGAAAAGAGGACACTCGTGTCTGTCGTAATTGAATTTTGCTGGTACACGAACGAATCGTCGTTATCCGTGGCTGAAAGTAGTTGCAAGGAAGATCCTGAGGATCAGCTAGAACTCGAGAACACACGGATCGTTGAACTCGCGCGATAATTGCTTATCGTTATCCAGGGACGGAGAGAGCAACCGCGGACGATTCGGCTTGTCACTGGCCTCTCTGGGGGACATCGACCGTGACGGTTATGGTGACTTCGTGGTGGGTGCTCCTTACGGTGGTTTACGTGGTCACGGTGCCGTGTACATCTATCACGGTTCGTCAACCGGCGTTCTCGAAAAGTATTCCCAGGTGATCTACGCTGAAAACCTCGATGTACCGGTGAACACGTTTGGATTTTCCGTGTCTGGTGGCCTCGATCTCGATGGAAATCGTTATCCAGATTTGGTGGTCGGTGCTTACGAATCTGCCACCGCTATATTCTTCAGATCCAGGCCAGTCATCAAGATGGATTCGTACGTGTCCTTCGATCTGGAGTCGAAGTTGATCTCTCTGGACGATAGAAATTGTACACTATCGGACGGCAGCAGAGTCACTTGCCTTCCTCTGAGAGCTTGTTTCAAATATAGCGGAGAAGGTGTTTTCTCGAGGCATAATTTCAATATTCAGTACGCCCTGGACGTGAAGAAGACAAAGAGTCCGAGATTGTTCTTCTTGGAGCTGGAGGGAAGGAACACGATGAATCGAACGATCATGGTCGATCGCGAACGACAGTTCTGTCGCACCGTTCAGGTTCGTCTAAATCATTTCACGAAGAACTTGATTGGAAATTTTCAAGTTCCACTACCAAAAACTTTCAAGTATTATTTAATAAAAAAAAAAAGTAAACGTAGTGATAGAATTCTATTTGTTACATTGTCAGTCATAGCTGTCCAAAACTTTGACTCGTTAGATCTAATTAACCGGAATCCCTTCCGCCATTCATAGGTATACGTGACACCGAACATTCGCGACAAGCTTACATCCCTGGACGCCGAGATGCGGATGAGTCTCGACGAGGAACGCTACGAAGACACTCGACCGAGAGACCCTAGACTCTCCTTGCGTCCCGTTCTGGGCTCCACGACGTCCAGGAAGGACTCTCTGTCCATCAGAAAGAACTGCGGCTCCGACAACGTGTGTATCCCAGATCTGCAGATGAACGTGACATCGAACGTGCAGAAGTACCTGCTAGGCTCCGGCAAACGGCTGCAGCTAGACGTGTTGGTGCAGAACATGGGAGAGGACGCTTTCGAGTCGACGTACAACTTGAAACTACCCGCTGGTATCGATTACATCAAAGTGGAGAAGATCGAGACCATGGGGGTGCCTGTTCAATGTTCGGCGCCCAAACAATCAAATAACAATACTCTTCGTTGCGATATTGGCAATCCACTGCAGAAGAACGGATTAGTTAAATTCAGAGTGTTGTTGCAACCTGTCACGTCGCATGGAATGAAGCCGATTTACGAGTTCGAAATGGACGTGAACACCACCAATCCTGAGAATCCGTACACGACCGACGATAATACGTATACCTTGAGATTGCCAATTTGGATCGAGACCGATCTACGAATAGACGGTGAAAGTAAACCGAAGGATCTGTATTACAATCCGGATAATTATACCAGCGAGATAAATGTTACTACGGAGGCAGAGTTTGGACCAGCTATGACGCACAATTATACCATTCGGAACCAGGGCCCGTCGGACGTTATCGAAGCGGAGGCTTTTCTTATTTGGCCTGCTCAAACCTTGGCTGGAGACACGTTGCTGTATTTGTTGGAGCAACCGGAAACTTCTGGACCCATCGCCTGTGAACCTGCCAATGCAAATTATCTTAGTCTGAAGGTACGATTCGAGACTTATTATGTTTTTATTGCAACACGTTGACAGCCTTACGTTTAGACTTTAGGTTTAGACTTTACTGCCAATCGCCGACACTTCCACTCAGTCCATTATCGTATAATTATGATACTTTTTTAAGAAAATCGCATTGAATCCATTGTATCGTACACTTGAGCTTTGTACGAATATGTGTATTCATTTCCTGATCGTCCTATACACCTACACAAGTCGAGATTATAATCCTTTTCTGACCAATCGCTTTCACCGAGTCGTTAGACTCACAAATCGCCGGCCTTTTCGATGCATTTGTAAATCGTTTCGCTTCGATGGAACGCTATCGGATACAGGAATCATTTGGCTCGCGCGTAAGTGCCGATAAAATTAAAAAGAAAAAGCCGAAGCCAGGTTCGGATGGAAGAAGCGATCTTTGTAAAATAACTTTGTAAATAATTTCTCGTCTCGAAATAGAGAACGTTCCCTTAAATCGACCGAACGAATGATAACATTCAGATGAAAAGTAGTATATTCGTATGCTAATTACAGCTGGATCAACGCAGAAGTATGTACTGGCATCACTCAGATCCATCGGGAGTGATCCTGGACGAGTCCCAATCAGGCAGAACGATTAACGTGCAACGAGGCTTCGACATGGACAAAAGTAAACTGTCCCAGAAAGAAGAGTCCGAGATCAACACCGGAGACAGTTCCAACATCCAGAAATCTCGTCATTCCTCCTCCTCTTCGTCTAAAGCGATCACCAGTGAAACAAGAAGGTTCCAATTATCCGACACTGGGAGCAAACCAGACGTCCTAATCACCACCTACACTCAAAACAATTCAGGGACCAGCTCTATAAATACGGCAGACTTAGCCGCTGGCAACAGAGGCGTGATCTTTCACACGGAGTCTGGCGGTTACGGAGAGACGGCTACGTTGGGCGGTGGTTTCCGGCCCAGTGACGGTAACAGTCTAGGTGCAAGAGTACCAGACTTCGAAGGAGGCCATGGATCGTACGTGAACCATTCGGAAACCTTCGTAAACCGCTGGGGCGAGACCAGCGTTTCTGGAGGTCGCTCGTCTTCGTCGGATAGATACGGCTCTAACGTAAACGAGAACGATGAAAGCTACCAGGAGCTATTGAGACAACGACAGGCACAACGTGAACGCGAGGAGGAGGCTCGATTGGAGCGTCAGAGAAAAAAGGAACAACACATGGCCGCGCAAAGACAACGAGAGGAGCAAGAACGTTTGTATTATCAGAGGAGACAGGAAGAAGAACGCAGAAGGGCGGACGAGGAGATGAGGAAGAGACAGGAGGAGGAACGAAGACAACAGCAAGAAGAAGAGATACGAAGGCAACAAGAGGAACAACGAAGAAGAATAGAGGAAGAGGAATATAGGCTGGAGCAGGAGAAACGTTACGGCAGTTCCTCCGAACATCGTGGAGTTCAGAGTGGTTTCATCAGCGGTGATCGAGAAGAAACTGTACGAGGAGGCGAATTCGGATTCCAACTACGTAACGTCAGCTCCACGCAGGATCTGGCACGACTGTTTGGATCCTTGTCGAAGTCAGCGACTGGTTACGAATTGTTCAACAGACAGGGCAAGCAATATGTTCAGTTTATGGGAAGATTCCGAAATTCTGCCGACAGAAGGGAGTATATAGAGTTCCAAGATGGATCTACGTTTCCTCTTCAGGACCGTTACGGAGGAGAGAGTTACGTTTCTGGACCTACGGAGAACAGAGACGGTAGATTCTTGAAGATAGAGGGTGAACTTCTGGTCGATTCGAGCGGAAAAGGGTTCATCGTGCTTAAAGACGGTCGCAGGTTCCCTCTGCAGGGCTCGTTTACCTACACCGAGGAAAGAACCTATACGTTGGATCCATATAGTTACCAGGGAGGTAGAACCGGTAGCGAATACGAAACGAAGGGTTATAGTAAATCCTGGAACGAAGAATCTAGCCAAGCTGCTGGCATAGGAAGCGACTACGAGTCCAAGTATACCAGCACGCACGAGGAAAGAAGAATAGAAGACAGAAGAGTAACTAGCAGAGTTTACGGAAGAGAGAACCGCGATACTCCCGAGGAACGTTTGTCGACTAAGATTCCAAATTCCAACGATGGTTCTAGATTCAGACGAGAAAGCGATATGGTTAATGTGAGGGAATTTAAACAATTCGAGAAGCTCCATAGAATACCTAGGGATCTTGAAAACGATCCTTTAATGCCAGAAGCAGAATTCGACGAGGAAGATTACGAGAGCGATCTAAGAAAGCAGGAACCGGTTAGTCTTTGCAAGACAGCCAAATGCGTGATGCTGAGATGCGTTTTGGGTCCACTGAAGAAGGACCAGGAAGTTTGGATCGGAGCTAGGTACAGAGTGGACGCAAGGACGCTGAAGAAGGTCGCTCTGCAGGAAAAAGTCAGGGTTTCGACTCGATTGGAGGCACAAGTCACCAAGCAACCGTTCATAGGCGCACCTGCCGAACAGGTGATCAAGAGCCACGAAATTAAGACGAACGTCGAGCCAAGCATAACACCATCTGCGCCGGATGTTATTCCGCTCTGGGTCGTGGTACTCTCTGCCTGCGCTGGAACGATCATCCTATTACTGCTTATTTTCCTGCTGCACAAGGTTTGTTTATGCAAATTAAGCGGTACGAGTTTGCGTAAGACGATGTACGATGATATCAAGGCTTGTTTGTTGAAAGTATCTATCGAGTGTTGTAATCTCTCTAAACTTTTCTTATCCTTCTAGAAACATTTACATTCTGTTCTCGTTTTTGCTAAAAATCTTTCGTTAGAAAAATCGAGGAATCTCGAAGATTATTTGTTGAGAATGTTGTTGATATTACACAAGTACATCTTCCGTAAAGCCTTAAAACTGAATAAGTTAAAGAACTGAAACGATTTTACAAAATACCTTTTTATTTCTTCGACAGTGCGGGTTCTTTAAGAGGAATAGACCGTCAGATGCACCGGAAAGGCAACCATTGAACAGGAACGGTCATTTCCAGCAGGGTGACGACCACTGAGAAAAAGGGCCCAGTATCCATCGATGGAATTCATTTCAAATCTCGAAAGTCGGACTGAACGAA
Organism: Bombus affinis; assembly: GCF_024516045.1. Classification (NCBI taxonomy): domain Eukaryota; kingdom Metazoa; phylum Arthropoda; class Insecta; order Hymenoptera; family Apidae; genus Bombus; species Bombus affinis. Next base: position 10,773,334 of record NC_066355.1, on the reverse strand, counting down.
CGAGCCAGGGAGGGCCTTTTAATCCTCGAATCTCGCGAAGGAACAAATTTACCCACTGCCTGGATCACGGCTCGTCCTAACTGTAATACAGTCCCGTGTCAAGCAACACTGTGACTGATATTACGATTATTGTAATTAACAAAATCGCGAGTGCCTTTATCTCCAGCCCCGAACGAGGAAACTGCTCGAGCATTTTTACTTACATCGAATTACGAACGAATAGGCGATGTAAAAAAAGGTTCTGGGGCGAATCTGCGATTATTTTCTACTGCCACTGAATACTCCTTCCAGCTCCTGCAGCTCGATCATGCAAGTTTCTAGTCAGGAGACGTTTTTCTTTTTCTTTTAATTATTATTATTATTATTATTATTATGTCATTTTTTAATTACCTGTAATTTACTTAAGCCACATGCTCGTCGATGATTACGAGCGAATACGAAGATCGATCGAACTGCCTCGATGACGTGGAGGTCGAAGTGGCCTGCAGATACACCTTGCAATTTATGGAAAATAGATTGCACTTTTTCACTCCGTGTAGAATTTATCACAATCTTTCCTTTTTTTTTTAAAAAGGAAAAGTCCGCTATGGAAAATTCTGAAAAAATAAGATCAAAGAGTGAACGAGTTTTTTTTATTTTATCGGTCTTGTACAAACGCTGATTATATTCCGGGGCTTGAGCAATTGCAAAATAGTTGAGATTACCAAGAGAAAAATGTCTAGTTCTGTGTTGTAAATATACTATAGTATATTTATTCTGGCTTACCTGGTGGAATATTCAGAATAATAATTTATTAATTCTATTTTCCATTAGAAGAACGTTTAATCGGCTCGAATGCTTCGATTCACGTCGATAGAGATCTCATTCGTCGCCGACATCGGCAGTCGATTTTATATTTGTTCTCCTTCTTAAAACAAGCTCGAGAACGGGAGTTTTCGATTATTTATTAAAATTTCTACATTATTATATGTATATGTAACGTATGATAGAGCGTCGTAACGTGAAACCGGGGCTTGCCCTGACTGTATGTGTGTACAATCTTGTAAATTATTAACTGTATTACTAAAAACCGTTCAGAAAGTAACTAGCTAATACAAATTAATAATTGTGTAGGGAGCAAACGAATTCCTGAATAAGCGGGAAAGTAGAAACTGACTTGTACATACAGACTTAAGGTGTAATATTAAAAGAAAAAAAAATATATATGTATATTAATTAATAATATTATTAATATTAAAGACGGTATTTTATTTTTAAACGTGGGTGAAAAGTCGCCTCTGATAAAATTACTTTATCAATTCTAAGAAATCTAGAATTTTTTAACGAGAATAATTTTGAAAATATATGTCATGAAAATGGAGAATTAATTAATTTTTCATTGAGACCAACTAGTGATCTCGGTGGGATGATCCCCCTTTATTTCAAACTTATTCCCTGTTTTAAATAAATTCGTATCCTTGTATCAGGAGATTCGTCACAATATGATGAGAAACGATTAATTTTTCATATAATCATTTATTAGAAAAATCACAATGACGTAACAGCAGTAGACATAAAACAAATGCATGATTAGCATGAATATCATACTCTCACTGTTGTTTCTACGATAGTTGTATGGATCGTTTTTCGTTAGACCTGCGTTAATTTGTAAAGTTACGTCGCGCATAAATGATAAGAAAATTGTTCCAGATATAAAAAAATATATCTTTCGATAATCTTGATTTATTTGATAGATTTTGACAATGTTTCTACTCTCTCACTCTCTCGCACATACACACACACTCTTTCTCTCATTTTGACTTTTCATTGTCTTTGATAAAATTTATACAAAAATAATCTTATGAGTACAATCATTTTGTAAAATATATTACCGTATTTCATTTAATATTTTACTTCTTGCGTTTTAAGAACCTCGAAGTAGAAAAAGTCTTTAGAAAAATTTCTGGTTCTTTCAATGATTGATTTTTGTTTTTTTTTTCGATCGAGCGAAAATGGTCTGCGTATATTCGTGAGACAAAATGAAATCTACTACCGGGACGAAGTAAATCTTGTAAAAAAGCGTCTCCATATTTTTTCTCCCGGTTTCTGCCTTCTCTAATGAGTTGTCGTTGGGAAAAACGGTACAAAAGTCAATATTTTAAAAAACATACATATAAAAAAAGGAAATCATGAAACGTTTCGTACAGACATACTCATCCACCTCTAGAATTATTGCTAAAAATATTAATCTTTCGTTATATACACGTACTGTTAGCCCTTCAACGACGTATAACGTATGCATACGTTCTATTTCTTCATTATTTTTATCAAAATTTGTTGATAATTTTTGGTAAAATATTTTTGTATAACAATTTAACTTATCTCGTTTAAACGTTCAGTCTTCGAAACTTCAATATCGGAAGATCGAAATAATTTTCGAACTTTGATAGATTTTTTAAATTTCTCAAATTCAGTGATCAAAGTAGTGTGTCGTTGAAGAGAAAACAATTTACCAAACAGAATGGTTTAAGTGTATATGTTATCTTCCATTTAAGATACATCGAGAAAACAAAATAAATATATTCACATCTTCGGCAGTGTGAAGTCGATACTCCTCTTCAAAAACTAATGTGCTATCGAACAATAAGTATGTACATTATGTATATACGATGGTCACCAAATGTGTACCAGATATTTCGTTTCGATCCTTGCCGAAAAATTACAATCAACGCGAAATTTTGTTTTCTCTAACGTCTTGCTTGATAATTTACAGGCGGAGGCTAACTAAAAGATTTACAATTCACGGTCAATAATTGAGTTATGTTTATACGAACCGATGTCGTGAGATAAGAAAATACTAAATACGATTAACAATGTAATTGTACCCGTAATCATTAACACCCGCGACATCATCAAGACATAATCTTAGAATTTCCCTAGTTTCTATGTACGAATAATTGGATTTGTTTTCGAACAGAATAAACGCATGGACCGAAATAAAAAAAAAAAACAATGTTTCAAAATTCAATCGTCGATTTGTTTATGACTATACTTAAAAATTCAATCCTCGATTTGTTTACGACTATACTTAAAAATTGTCGTCTAAACTTCATTGTCTTTGCATGTAACTAAATCATACACTTCTTCCTGAGGGTCATCCTCGTATCAGCTATCCGGAACCTGAAGACAGACAAATTAATTAAAAATATTTATGTATATTTGGCTATGGGTATTTTAAGTAATCGATCATCCTTACTTTCCATTGTAGTTGGTTGCCAACATTGTAAAGCTCCTTTAACGATTCCGCCAGTTTTCCAGAATTCTCCAACTCCTTGTATTTACGATACAACTCGAGAGCAGCCCTGGCATCTTCGGTAGAGTCGTGTGTTTCCGACTGAATCTTCTTACCCAAAAAGTGCCACGTAAGAAAACGCAACGATACCATACGATGACGAGGTAAATGAAACAGCAATACTGTGTCTACGACCTGCTCCGGTGGAACAACTAAATTTATCACTCTGTAAACAACGAGAAAAAAACATATGTAAAATCAATATGATTGATGTGATATTAGACGTGTTAATATATTAAAGAGGCGAGTGGTAAAAATGTAATAGTCAATGTATATTAAAATCACTTTAAATATAAGTACAGAGATAGTGTATGTCGGTCGTAACCTTCGCTCACTCAATTCTACCGTATGACTCGCTATGTTGTTCCGCTATACTACTCGCTATACTCTTCGCTATACTGATTCTCTCTAAAGACTGATTAGAGAGGATGTTCGTCTATTTATATTGATCGGTAGACTTACAAAGAATTCAAATTTGATTCCGGTTGACGATTACAAATAACGGCGATGTTTTTTGTCCAGAGTTCGTTTACTTTTGAATCTAATAAATCAAAACAGCTTCAACGCTCTAAGGTACAACAATATGAGTCACTCCCGATTCGAATTGTCCTATGACTCATGTGCCGCTACATAATAAAAGCAAAAAGTAATGTAATTACCTAAAATCATTCTTCAGGCCATGACCAACGAACATGATCCCGTTATCAACGAGAAATCGTAGTTTTTGGTACGTTGATTTTAGAGTTGTTAAGTGCTTGCTACTAAAGTTTGCGTCCAAATCACCTGGTTGAATCCCACTGAATTTTGTCAGGTAATCTACTACCTGTTCTTGAGTGCTTATGTAATCGTCTATAAAGGGAGTTCCTTCCAGAGGACCTTGGCTGTTTAAGGAATTAAAAAAATATTAAGCAAGAAACACAGTGATCCAAAAAATGGTTGTACTAATGTAAGAATGATAAGAAAATAGTTAAAAATTGTACATACCCACGTATACAAGTTATACGTGCAACAGACATGTGACTTGGTTTTATAGTGGACATTTTTCCATCACTACGAAGTTCAGATTCTTCCTGATTCAACGTTACAAATTCAGCGTCAATTCCAACTAGTTCACCTATAGAAACAATTTTATCAGTGAATATAATTTTACGTATGTAATTTAATGTCTTTTATTTCTATATTTGATAGAAACCTGTTTTAGGCATTTCGTCGGATGTCAATGGAGTAAACGTGATACCCCTTGTTCCTCCACTGCGAGCGATACATTTATCTTCACCAAATACATCATAGGTAAGCGGACTAACAAATGGTGCTGGTTCAGGTGCAGGTACAGCAGTATAATGAAGAACACATGGAACCTTCCAATCAAGATTGAACCATACCGCTTCTTGCGGTGTCACTGCGGATATACTAAACAAAACAGACAAATTTTCATTGCAACTCGTAACAAAACTATAAAACTAACAAAGAAAGATTCCAATTTAGAACATTTGTATGCATAGAAAACTTTTCAAAGTTTTCCATCATTCATGCCATCCATACGATTCTTCGTCGATTATTCTAGTATCATTGAGTACAGAAAATGAATTACATTTACGTACCAAAAATCGTTAAAAATGTACCACTGCGACACCGCACTACCAGCCGATCGTTCATGATAATTTGGTCCGACTCGCAATAGCGCAACGATATTCCTTTTATCTTCGTTACTCTTATCATCGATGTAGCAAACCACAGCACTAAGACTATACCGAATTTTGCTTATCTTATCCAAATTTTCATCAGTTTCGTTTCCTTTCTCCACATCGTCATTTCGTACTGTGTTAACATGATTTTTAACCACTTTCTCTTCTTCTCCGGAGATCTCAGATTCTTGTATCTTATTATCCCCTTGACCATTTTCTACTATGACCTCATTGACCGTTTTACTACTTTCGTTAGAGTCGCTCTTTGGAGTGCTGATCTTTTCTACGAATAATTCACAATTGCTATCCAAGGAGATCTCTATATCGTGTGGAATCCACGAATGAGAATAGTATAAGTGACTAGGCGGTGTTGTGACCGATTGCGGTGTCGAAGTTGTTATGGGTGGAGTAACTGGTGGCGTTTGTATATTTTCTAATAAAAAATTTAAATAAAACAGATCGAAAATGTTAGTTAGGTAAGATATAATGAAAATTCTGAAAAATTGTAAAATGGATTGTAACTGTACCTGGATCTCTACCAATGTGTCTGAACCTACAGCCAATACGGGTACAATTGTTGCCATATCGACATGGTTTCGCAGTAATGGGGACAGGACTCGAAGATGGACTACTTTCTTTGCCATTTAATACTTTTTGAACGACTATATCCATTTGCGCTTGCCAGAATGCTTTATCCTACAATAGTGGTAATTTTAGAATGTTAAAAGTCATCATGGAACTTAGTATGTGCTTGCAGTCTATGAGATGCAGTCATGAAAGAATTCTGATGATTAGTTATTAAATTATTCAATGTGTAAAACATGATTAGGAATAATGAGTAATGAAGTATTTCATACCGAATAGTATAAGTATTTCATACAATATTATAGTGACATTTCGGAAATTGGATATTAGTAAAATAATAGTAATTGTAAAACAATCTTTTTCACATTATTCAAGAATATTTTTATATTTATGGCTGCTCCCTGTTATAACTGCTAGATTTTTATATGAAACACTTATAAGATTGTGTCTGATGTACCTGCTGTGTATCTAAACCGCAATTCAGAGCTAATATCTGAGGTAGTTTAGTCAGTTGTCGAGACTGGAGTGTGGGTGTAAACTTCTGACAATTGTCACACCATGCAGGTGTAATTTTCTCGGGCCTTAAACTACGGGTAAGAACACTCGTAAATGGAACTTCTTCGGCTGCAAAGGATAAAAATTCATTCATTCTGTATAATGATAATTGATGTGTATATCCAACATACATATAGCGTAAATAGTGGCTTACAAGGATGCGTTAATTCCGGATAAACTAAGTTGCATAGCAACATGATGGAATGTTTCGTAGCTTCTTGGCCACATTTGAGACAGCGGTGTATATGCATTTGTTCAGATCCAAACAGACGACTGATCTCTGTCTCTTCATCTCGTACTTCGTTCTCCTCGATAGATTTTTTGCTGTTTTTGTCTATTCGAAATAAATATTTGTATAAGTTTTTTCGAATATCATTATTTTTTTTGTAGTTTTAAGATATTATACGTTAATAATGGAAATTTATAAAAAAATATATAAAAAAATTCAATAGCCTTTCATGAGGATCTATTTACTAATATGATAATTTCAGGAGAATAGTATTTGTATTGGCAATGCATTATTGCTATCCCTTTTTTACAGACAATATCGCTATTTAAAATATTCTAATTTTCTCCTTAAAAATATAAAATGAAAAGTTTAACGAATTTATTGAAAATCAGAGCAATGCAGACACAAAACAAATTTTTGCAAATAGGCTATGCATTCGCAGAAAATAATGTCATTTTTCCTATAAAAAAGAAGAGGAAATATAGGTAAAAACGAAATTTAAAGAAAAACGTGCTTAAACAAGAAACTAAAAAGCTTTCTGCATAAACCTAGCACAATAAAAAAGAAGAGGATTAACTGGCAACCTCGATATATCCCAAGAATACAGATATGAAAATATACATAATTTTTATCATTAAAAAAAAGAAAGAAATTTTTTTAAAACTTGAAACTTAAAAACTTTAAAATTTCTTTGTATTCTTTGGATATGTCGCCACAATGGTCAAATAATCATATACAAAATGAAAAATAAACACAAAAAGTGCCCAATAAAAAGGTTACACATGAATTGTGTTTACCTTTCGATGTGATCCACATATATTTACCATCCTCCTCCTGTTTTTTCCTTTTCTTCCTTTCTTCTGCATGGCTTCTATATCGGGAGCCAATGTCCTGCAAAATGCTAGGAAAATCCTGTTCGTTATAAACAAACGGAGGACACTTTGGTCCTGATTTAAGCCGAGCAGCTTCCTCTTCCTCCAGTTGCCGTTTCTTTGTTTCTAGAACTTCGTAATGGATCTGATGTAATATAAATCTGTTCCAACTCTGAAATTCAATAGTAGTATTAACATATTAATATTCAACACAGACATGTACATTCTGTATTTGGAGACATACCTGTATCAATCGCATCAAATTCGTTTTCCTTTTGGCTTCCGGGTGGAGATCGCTGAGTATAAGTCCCAAAGCTGCTGCTTCGGGAACCGTTCTAAAAGCTCGTAGGAAATTGGCTGCCTGACAAGGCAGTCCTCGGGACGTGTCTAGCATGTGAAACAAGAATCCTAGTTCGCAGGATAGGCAGAATTCTCTTTGGCACGAGTGAGAGAGCAGCGCTATTCTTACAGGTTCGCAATAATAAAGTAACTGGAAAATACGTGATAGACATGAGTATCTGAGCTTGTTTCCCTGCAAGAAGAATAAGCTTTCTGGATATTCATTGTGTTGATTGAACTAAGCTTACCTGTAACATAGCGTTACAATAACTGTTAGGAAGAGTTGCCTCGAGACCGCAGAAGTTGGTGTGATTATACTGATCAAAATCGAATTCATCGTAACCGAGACGTGAATATTTCAACTCGATTTTGCGATAACGTTTAGGTATGGCCACAAAGGTGCCGTCATCTGTTTTTGATCGTGAATCGCCAGCGAAAAGCTTTGCGACTACTCCCCGACGTTTTTCCAAATTGTAAGGTATCTGCAAAAGAGGTATTATTTATTTTTCTTCAATCAGTCAAACGACTTTCGCTTTTTCTCTTAAATAAATTTAATAAGATTAAAATTGCGATGTACTATATGAACGTGATTTGCAGCATAAAAAAATAAATAATACCTATTGAATACGCGTGGGACCGAGCCAATAAGTTAGGTTTAAGTGTATGTCTTACAACCTTTATTTCACTCAAATACAACTTCCATTATTACATTCTTGAAGGAATATATTCTATATAGGCATTAGATATACTATCGATTATTAGCCACAAAATCATTAAACTATAACAACCATTCGAACGAAATGCATCGATTACAAACGCTCCAACGCGAAATCAAAGGCAGTAAATAGTGTTCTTCTTGAGATCCAAGACTTCAAAATTTGGAACACGATATGATTTGTTGGAAAGCAGATCAAAATTAAAATTACACAGCATAACATAAGCCTATAGAGAGCATATTTTAAATAATTCGTGAAACTATATCGCGAATTATGCAATGCAATATATATGTACATCATTTTAGAACACGTTCATTGTAATTCCTAGATTGGCACATTATTCATATTTGTCTTGATAAAAAGTTAGTAAAAAAGTTATTGCTTTTTTGAAGAAATTGAGACAGATGCAACCATTGCTCTTCAATAACTGCAATTTTACACAGCCATTAAGGTGCTACTGGTATGCAGATCTTAAAATAAATGTCAATGTTTCTCAACCTTTCAAAGATATTTAGATAAAATTTAGTAAGATTCTTAAAAATTTGAAATTCGGCTCGAGACAAATTTACTAACGTTTATATTTTATAATAAAAATCTACAGTAACAGACTTTTATCGGTGAAAATAATAGGATTCAATAACTATATTTATTATATATATATATATATAATTGAAAAATATATCGACTAAAATTAAGAAAAAAACTTGAATATTATATAATACACGTGTTCAATGTCCTACTTAGGTCTTTTTCTCTCATACATATTATCATAGAGGAAATTATTAGAATGTTGTAGACTAGCTTATGAAAATATATCACGATCTTTTAAGGTTGTTCATGGACTACAATATTTATCACGAAATGTTATCAGTCTTAAATCACATCATATTATCCTGGCTTCTCTAAAAAATTTAAAGTACGAAGCTCGAATTCCTTTTCCTTACAATATATCGTTCTGATTAACTGTATCAATTTATACCACTGAAGCTATAATAATGTCAATTAGATTATATTTCTTAGCTATGTTATGCAACTAATATTGTCTGATAACTGATTCAATTAATAACAATTAATAACTATATGTGTCAATACAAAACACAACTATATTCAGTCATAAGTATATAATTCCCTAAAGACAAACTGTTCTTTCTCAAAACTGATTTAAAACTATATGAAGTCAAAGATAAATGAGGACTGTCCACGTTTGGCAGCGATAATTTGTTCTGTTTTACTCCCATTGGTGTAACTGGCAACAAAAAAGTCAAACATCAAGACTAATATGATAGTATAATCTTAAATGGGAGTCATGGAAAACACTCTGTGAATGGAAGACAGGAAATTCGGATTTTAGGAGAGATTTAGAAGAGTCGAAGAAGAATATTGTACAAGAGTGGGAGAATATTTTTTCCTCACTTGATTTCTGCGAAATGCCTGTGGATTTGGGGCATAACCTATAGTTCCTTGCATCTTCATTGTACGCAATATTTCAGGATCAATCGGTGGTGTTCTTCTGTAAAGACATAAAAAACAAGTTTGGAATTAGTTTTTTTATTAACACTATTTGTTCAATTTAATTGTCAGTTATTATTACCTACCTATAAACATTTCTCAAAAATTCCTCTGGCCAATCGCTTAGCAATGGCTGCCCAGTATAATACATTGGTATTGTACTTAGTGGTGTAGTATCATCATCGAATGATATATGTGGAAGTGGCTCAACTGGATCAGCAAATTCAGTTGGTCTGGATAAATGAAAACAGAATCATCGTTCAATGCTTTCTAACTTCAGCTGGAATTTTTTTATTTAAAAGATTTAATATATTTACTAACCGAGAAAATGTATTAAACTGGGGTTCAGGTGTATTTGTAGACATAAGATGTATAGAACCTGCCGAATCTCCAAAGCACAGACACTGAGATGTAGAAGACACATCAAACGATAATATTGCTCCACTATTTGCAACCTATCAATACAAAAAAACTTGTACATTATCTAATTATAGATCACCCTTTTTGCACATATGACATATAACATTTACCTGATACAAGCATGTCACAGATGGCTGTACATTAGCATAGATAGTATCAAGAAGTTGCATTTGTCCCGATGGTGCTACAACAGCTAAACGACTGGAATAGCTGGGTAGGAACTTCAATAGAAGAGGGCACACCAAAGTTGCAACTGGGCTTAATGCTCTCATTTGTCTCAAGTCATATGCCATTAAGAATCGATCTACTGTCAAACCCTGACGACTAAATCAAGAAATTAAATGAGTTAAAAACTTTAACAATTACAATAGTGTTTTCAATGATGTATTAATTATGGTGTTTTAAATCTTACCAGTTACTGAAACCACAAGTAACAAGGTAATTTCCTTGAACATCAAAGTCACTGAGAGAACCACTGTGAGTATCAAAAGTATGTTCTATTAATAATGTATTTGGATCCCTGAGATCAATTCTTCCAGCAGGATTGCCACAACATATAAATCTGCTATGCTGCCTTAAAATTGCACAACCATTTTCCCCTACATGTATCTACAAGTACAATATGTTACAAATACATATCCACATAATCATGTTATTCTATCAACAAGGTGAAACTCACTAATCTACTCTCTTTCCCTCTTGTTAGATCAAAACTGATTATTTTTTCCTGATGACCTCCCATAAGCAACCGTGTTGGTGAAATTTGAAGCATGCACTGCATGTCTATCATATTTGGTGACCTGCAAATCCTTTATTTCTATACAAAAAGTTCATAAATTCATAAATGTTATACAAGTACTACAAAATTAACATACATGTGTGAAAATATTGGTATACCACGTCTCAACTGACATCGTAATAAACACTGTGTCAAGATTAAAATTCCTTCATCTATTGGATGAATATGCCGAATTTCTTGAGTGGCATGAACTTGAAACGAGGTGTACTTTTGTAAACCAGGCCCATAATAAGACGTCACATGACCCTATGAAGCATTATTCTTAGTCAATGTAATTTTAATAATTATTTAATAAATATCACAGTGTAACATGAATTAGATGCTATTTTAATCATACGAATTACATAAAGTAAATGATAAAAGTAACAAAATGTATAATTTGTTAACTAGACAATAAATGTTATAATACCCCTTGATTTCCCATCCACATGAGCTCTTCGACATTGTCAAAGGTGACAGTGGAAACTCCAAATCTATCCCCCCCATCAGCAAGTACATTACGAGTTTCATGAAATTCAGCCCCGGCAAATTCCTCTCCAAATTGCTCCGTTGCAGGTACATACTCATCACCAGTTAAAACATAATTTGGTTCTTCCCCTGTAATGAAAGATGAGAAAAGATGTTGACAATGGAAATTCTTGATGTTGTTTCAATATCAGTCAATATCATTAAACATAACTTGTGACAACATTTCAACATTGAATATAGGTTACAGATTATTAAAGTCGATTAATCTTTGTTATCATTGTTTACAAATTGTAATATTTCTGCCTGAACGAGCGCCTCTAATTTTCACAGTTGAAAACAACAACATCACAGCTGATTTGAATCGCGTGTCTAACCTTTGAATTTTGTAAGATTGTTTTGGGTCGAACAGCTGATCGGAACTAAGCATCATGTTCCGAAAACAGCGGAAAGAGTGGGAGTAACCAATAACGGTTTATTGAATTGGTGGACAAGAATTAATGAGACAAAAGATATTATGCGATACTAACGGCTAATGGGACGCCAGATCGCGCACCATGATTCGAGCAACGAGTGTCATAGAACAAAGAGGTTTCGCGCCTTTCCAAGTCTTCCGAATCTTGGGACGAAAAAATCATATTTTGATGTAATTGAATTCATTTTGCCGCCTTCGGAAGAGAGAAAGAGTGTTAAAATGATATATATAAAATACTTACAAAGGAGTTGTTGTTCGTTAACACCACTATCGGCCGTGGCCTGTATGGACGGGTTGTAGTGGCCCAAAACTGAGTATTCCATAATATTCCCGTCTTCAGGCCGTTCGATTTTGAAACATCAAATTACTGTTAGTACGAAGATAGTCGTAAAATCGTTGCCCCAATGATCATTCTCTTTTCATAGCACACTTTTGGACACGCACACGCACGTACCGTAGTCGCCTTGGCAACTGTGCAACAAGCAAAACACTTCGTCACGAATATTCACACTTTTCTCGCTACCAGCTGATTTGAACTAACGAAAATTATAGTTAACACGACACTTTCTACACTTGTTTATCATAAGACATGAACCGACCTACTCGTCGAACAACCTTTAATTCATGATTGCCCTTTTCTACGCGTTCACCCTTATATAGCCTTATTGTGGCTCAAAGGTGTCGCCACCTGCTGCTTCGCGCGTCAATCAGTACTGCCAATAGCAACGACGCAAGAATCTCTAGATTTCATTATTCGGTTAGTTGCCGCCCTAAATATTGTAGAAGAAAGGCGCGAAGCTGGAGAGAAAATTTAAGAAAAATTACGTTTAAAGGATTGAGAAATCGATGGAATTGATGGAGAAAAGTATATAATTCAAGTACTTTTACGATTTCATAAAATTCTTATGTTAAAGGAATAATTGAAAGTAATAGAGCAATTTTATGAATGAATTTTCAGGCCAGACGGTGTCTACGATTGAAAAACGTTCGATTCTGCTCATGTATCACTCATGCTACGCGAAAAAGTAAGTGAAATAAAAAAATAATATTCATAATTATATCGTGAAATGTACTACAAATTTGAAATGCGCTATAAATTCAAATCACTAAGATATATGCATGTATACTTTTGAGAAATATTTTGATAATTATTGTTCTAAATTCATAACGACATTTGTATAACGCCATCTTGATATGTTGCTTTGCCTTTTGTAATAAGATTTGAATTTATTTACCATTGTATTAAAAAATTTAAACTATTGTTTCTTAATACATCTGTCGATAATATTAAAGTTAATGTAATGCATTTTATTTTTTTAAAAAAGATCGTGAAAAGATATAATCCTATAAGATATTACTATAACGAAATTCGTAATTAGGTTAATTATAAAATACGTTATTTTCGATTGTAAATTATACAATTTTCGCTTAATTATCTGAATATGCTATTCTTTGCTTTTTGAAACGTATTTTCGTATAAAATGATTTGAGTAAAGAATGGAAGAATTTATTTATCAGACATCGATATACATATGTACATATATATATATTTCACAATTTTTGATTAACGTTTTACATATTACGTGAGAAACGATGAAAATCACAAAAGTGTCGAAGTATTCGCTGTTTAAAGGGAGGTACGGTTATTAATATGAAAATATGTATCGAAGAGAATCTCTAAACTTTTTCCAAAATACATTCATATTATATTTTAATTAGTTTCACACGGTCGTCGCCTTGTATAACAATATCGTATACAACAGAGTAGGAATAGATTAGATGTACTAGCCGTGTTTATTCATTTTGCACTTTGATTTCAATTTCGCGATTACCTATTCTCAAAGACGCTTTCTACGGGTGTATTACCTAAAAAGAAAGAAATGATACCATTGTATTAATTAATTTTCATGGAAAATATGTAGATTTAGATCATCGATAAAAAAAAGAAACAAAAAAAAATGAGCATGGGCCATTTTCAATACTACGACATAGCGTTTTATTCTATTATACGTTTTTAAATATATTTACTGTATGTAATATTCATTTATACGATTTTTTAATATCAATTTAGGAAAGAAAAGAATATTAAAATAGAAGCAATATGTAAAAGTTACCTTATAGAGAACAGAAACGATTAAAATTATGGTTGGTGGAACGGTAATAAGCAGATTTGTTGTTGATTTTAACAGCGGGGAGGGGAGGGGGCGGCGGCAGATTTAGAAGATTTTTTGCTACTGTAAAATTTCTGTTAAGTAGACAGAATTGTAAAATATGAACAGGAAGAAACAACGATTTCATTGGAAGTCCTTTTGGGTTGTTTCACGAAGTAGTAAGAATTTTTAAAAAATTCGTGAACATAATCGTTGTGCGATATGTAAGACCTAACAAAACAATTTGAAATCGTGTTAATCATTAAAAATCTTTTTAATCTCATTTACAATGTTGTTGAAAACGTACCATTCAGTCTAAGACGTGTACCCTGTTAGTGTTAACGCGAATGAATTTTCAAAGAATTCAATTGATCGACCTTACTGAAACGGAAGTAAAATATAATTTAAGTTGTTAATATACAAGTTTAAGTTTGTGAAAGTTACTTCTGCATAAACGCAATTTATTACCGATGACATATAGATTCAATTAAATCAGCAATACTTGAGAAAGAATTCCGATTCTACTTTTCCAATGGATCTTCGTATTGCCTTGAATCGTTACCTTTAATGCCGTCGAATCAGGCGTGTGCGATGATGAAGAGCGCTCATGAGGATTCCGACCTCTTCGTCGGATTCGGCCGATTGGCGTCTCGATTTCCGATTATTCGGTGTTCCACTGACCGATCCAGAGTTTTGTTTAGATGGTTGCGTTGGGAATGACGAGCGACGGATAAGAGGCGGCGGTCTCGCACCTACGGTTCGATTTAGTGTCACTTATGTTAAACGATACGTTTATGTAGGCTAATCGAGCTGGTTTAATTATACTGCTACCTAATAGGCGTAAAGCAGATCGATGCATTTCGAAAGATCTCGCACTCTTCATTGGGTACCTCGGTAGGAATCTCCTCTGAACGGGTAACTCGACCATGGACGTTTTTCTTGAGCTGATACTATCTGCCTTAGACGAGTCCTTATGCGTTTTTTAAACATATATATATACATGTTTGTATACTCGTGTCGTATTGTTTTTCATATATATTTATATATACTTTATGCAACATAGAATAGGAAAATGCATTTCGGTGCGCGTGAAATCAATCAGTGTAACGTTTCGTTGCATCCACTTTTACAAAAATATGGTTCTACTTGTTAACGTGATATGACATTACACGTCCATACTGTATGTGATTAACTAGTATCGTATGCTACAGTATCTGTTTGCGGTAGTGTCTAATCTGTGATACTAAGAATTTATTTAATGACACTTCTACTTCTAGAAATTTTCTATTCTATAACATTTCGTTCTTTAAATACCTTAGTCAATCAAGATTCTCTGTGTACTATGAATCTACACAGACCATAGTCGCAACCAAGAAATTCTAGTTCGCATATTACTATTACTTTCATCGATGTCTTTTTTTTTTTTTTTATTCTTTAAATCGATATTCTACTATTATAGCTTTCAAGGAACATTCATGTCGAATGTTTCGTTAAACGAGCATCTCTATCTCTGCCTCTTAAATGTACCTGTAACGTATCTACACTGATTGGATTTGCAACGACGAGAAATATAATCGTTAGAAATGGTGCGTTATAAAGATCACGGAATGGATATATATCACTATCTGGATCAAAGTTACAAGATAAACTAGTGCGGTTTCCGCTGTAATACCTTATCTCTAGCGAAACGTATTCGCAATACTTCAACGAGAGCAGCGATTGCTGAAATGAGAAGCATCGTCACGAGAATGTGTCCGGCGACCAGAACCGATTTCGTTCGACGATCTTTCCCACTTTCTTCAACTTTTTCCGTCGAATTCTCACCGACGATCTCCTTCAATATCTTGGACGTTTCATTATTCCCTTTGTTAACAGGTTCGCTCTCGACATCTCCGTTATTTTCCTCCTTCGTGTCGTTAATCGGACAGACTCGCGTGTAAGTGCAATTTCCATCGTAATCACTTTGAAAAACCGATATCAATCTGTCTTCGTACTCGAACCTTGGACAGCGTCTCAACTTTCGATGATCCACCGGGATTATTATCGCTTCGACTGTTACGTTCTCCGTCGTTTGTATCGTAGTATTTTCGCCGATCGTTTCGTTTCGACTGTAATAATTCGTGTTCAAGAGCAATCGCAATGGCAAGGAAAGCAACACCCCGAAGATGGTTAGTATAACGAGAATGCTGACGTTAATGCCCATCGAAATCCGCTTCTCGGACATCTTGACAGAAGCTTGTAACCGAATCGCGTTCACAGCTCGTTCCTCGTACGTTCCTGCATCTTGCATGATTGCACCGCGTTGCATCCGAAGGCCAGGGTTTTCGCGCTCATGTCGAGTCGTTTCGTTCGCTCGACACGTTCCACCATCCACCGCGGCTTTTGCTCCAGTTCACATGGTCGGCACTCGAGACGAGGGTGTAAGAACTTTCGAATTGTTATCGGATGAACGACAATGGGATCGGCCACGATATATATCTCTTTCGTTCAGACGCAACTGTTGCGCATTCTGTTGTGACTGCAGTTTCAAGTGAACCTGGATGTCGGTTGATATTGATTTCCAAGTAGAAGCGGCCGCGTACGCGCAAGTCTCGCGGTACCTCGCCTCCGTTCGAGGAAACTACGAGTTGGCGGTAATTAGATGACGTTTAAATTGACCCCTGTATTAAACAATCAACGCTTACGCAGGAATTGCCCTTGTTCGAGTTTACATTAACGATCATACGGTCGATTATTTCTTGTACTGTGCCTAAGTAGCTTGCAGTAAATTAATATGTGAATTATTAGACGTCTGGTAGTTGCACAGTTATCAGTAAATGTGGTATAAATGTATCGGGTTTATCGAATTCTTAATTCATCAAGTGGGTTGCTTTTTTCATCCTAGGGACATTTTTAGAAACACGGAATGTATTTTAGGTACGTAGAAATTGTTTGAAATCTTTCGAATATGAAAGCGTTCGGTATTTTGAGTGGCCCATATATTGGAGAAGTTCGAATTTTCTGTCTCCTAGGTAGTAACACTTACAAATATTAGTAATTATGGGTAAGAAACTAGTAAACACCCCAATTGGGTCAGGTCTAAAGTAAACATATGATATGAATCAGCAATACCGTAGGATATGCATTTATGAGCGTACACGACCACAACATTTGAATAGATTACCATCCCATAAAGTCTATGGAAAGCCCGGGCGTAAAATTAATACATAAGGAAGAAATAAGAGCTTGAAAGAGCATTGACAAAGTCTAATAGCGGTCTTCATCATAGCGTCATATTCTTCGTGTTATACTATACCGTATTCTGAATCTTAATTTGCAAATACATAACATAAACATACTACTAATCGACATCTTTAATTTACCTCCACCTTGAACGTTAATCTCGTTCAAGTTCGCGATATCAACCGATCGGTTGCAACCTGACTGATCACCATTTTGCTGAGAATTCGCAACAGAAACGTCTTGTAAAAAAAAAAAATGCAATCTGCTGGTAGGAATAGGGCGATTGATTTGAAAATTTTCTGTGTTTCTGCCTATAAAATTTAAAAGGAATATGCGTGTAATAGCAACGTAGTTTATTAACTTTTCCAAATTTGCCATTGGACTTTGATTAGCTATCGGAAGATAAGAATTAACGCGTGTATATCTGTCGATAATCTATAACATTGACACATAGTTAGATACAACAGGGGAAATGTGTTTCAGTCTCGGTACATCTTCAAACTAGCGAGGAAATCTAGTTGCAATGCTAACAGTATGTCGGAACTTTTCTTCTTTTCCTCGCGTTAACCAGGATTAACTACCGCGATCATTAACTGCAGGCCTAGTTTCAGATGAACTTCGAATCACCGATGCAAACAGCGCATTAACTACCTAGATAGCCATCAATCATTAATTAAGTTCAACAGAGCTCAACTTTGACGATCAGATTGAAGTTGGCACTCGTTCTCTGTTTTTACAGTTATTTACCGCTCATTGCATCGTATTTTATAATCTTCTGTCATTGCACAAGCTGCTAAAATTTTACCCAAATTTTCAGATATTTAGAGACAGGACACTAATTTGCCTCACAAAACTGGTCAAGTTCTTATTCCTTGTAAGAAAATCTTAATTACGGTTTTGGAAGGTACATAAGAAATATTTATTGACCATAACACGGTATTTGCAAAAAAAAAAAGTATTAAACATAAAAGATATCAAACGTATTCCCTCCGTAGTATTTTGGCATCTCTTCGTCTTCTCCTTCATCTTTTTCCCATCTTTTTCTCTTCCTTCACCGACGGTGTACTCGCGTACTAATTACGTTTCGCACTTCTTTATCTCTTTCTGATTAATCAGAAATCTCGTATAAGACGTGGCAACCGCGGACATCCTACGCCACAGATATTTTCGCGATAGTTTCTATCCTCCGTAAAAGCGAAAAATCTGCATGAAATATAAGGCACGAAGGAATCGTGCCCGCGGTGATAGCGGAGTGGAAGCCCGAAGGCGGCACAACAGTCGATTCATCGCACGATACATAGGCGATTCGGTTTCGCGTGGAGAGGAAGGAAGCGGTAGCAAACGGCGGCAAGGGTGCAAGGGAACGCTTTGAAATGGGCAGGTTCTCTAGCGCGTGCATACATAAATAATATTAGACAATATCGAATTAAAATTCGCATCTTTCTGGCGAGCAACAATGGACCGTGGCGCGGCCAACAAAGGAAATGCCCGCCGCAACGACGGCGGCGGAGGTGGTGGTGAGTGGTGGTGATGCTGCGGTGCTCATGGCCGGTGGTGGTGGTAGTATGGTGGTGGCGGCATTTATAAAAGTAATAAAACAGTCGAACAACAACTCGATGGAGTGAGTTGGCAATCAGAAAGAAAGAGAGGTAGCGAGGAAGGTAGAAAGGGCGAGCGAGCGAGATATTCCGCGAAGGTGAAAAGAGGAGAGCGAAAGGAGATACAGAAAAACAGAGCAAAAGAGAGAGACGGAGCGCAGGAGAACAGCGACCCGACCCGACCGACCGGTAGCCCAGCCAGCGCACGTATATCTTGCTCTGCTACACCGCACGCCGATTCTTCGAGGTTCTCATTGATGGATTGGTTCGCCACCGAAACCGAGATACTCCACCTATCATCCCTTCTTGCTTATCGTCCATTTAAATATTCCATTTCCCTTTAAAACATTATAATAACGTATTATCGGGATTAATAATAATTAATATATACGAGCCGCATGATCCGTAAAGGAGATCTCGAGAACATCGAAAAGGCGTATGACTGACTGAGAAAACGTAAGAAATTAACTTCTTTATCGAGCTAACTTGCTCGGCACTTTAACCAACTCGATTATTAATCCATCACTCGGCAAGGTTTATGTACTCGGTGAATCCCATTCGTATCTTCTCTCGGCCATTCGTATCGTTTGAACATCCGTTTCGCGGATAGCGCAAACATTAATTCAATCTTAATACTAGTTCCGTTCGTAGAATCGTAGAGTATTCACGGCCGATGCGGGAACCAGTTCTCTAGACGAAAGAAGCATAATGAGATTAGCTTACGGGCAAACATCGAAAAACGATGTTGGTGCAGGATACCGGCGTTGTATCGTTGGCGAATGAGCCGCAGGTGCGTCCAACCGATTATCGGGAGGCGAGTCGGTGCGCGAAAGACGAGAGGTGAGCGCTCCCTTCCTGGAGGTTGAGAGCCAGGGTATGTAGAGCAGATGCTCTGGCCATGGCAGTGGTGGCGGGGTGCGTGATTTTTCACCGCCGACAGCTCCTCCTTCGAGAACCGCGCATTCCACCTCCTTCCTTCTGCTTCTTCGACCGCTCTCGCTTCTTCGCCAGTCGGTCTCCTTCATCCTTCACTCTTCGTTTCGCAACCGCTGCTTCTGCCGTTGCTGCTGTTGCCGTTCCTCGTCTTTCTCTCTTTCTCTCTTTCTCTCTTTTCCTCGCGCCCTACCAGGCGTAACTTCCCTCTCTTTCTCTCCTTCGGTGGCGAACATTCGCAACGTATGCCGCGGACACGCCACTGGACACCAGTTGCACGATCTTAGATTTGCTGATCTCGCGTCCAGAGTGCACCGACACATAGGGATGCGCTCTGGTGCAGCACACGAGGGGCACGCCTGTGTCCGCTCGCGTGTGCACATGCACGCACGCGATACACAAACGGCCCGTGACTGTTCTCAGAAATGATTTTCAATAATCGGCCAACAGGGAAACGTGAAAAGGTGGTACCGACGCGCCTTCCTCTTGACACGTCGACGCTAACTTTGCGCCGTTGTGATTTTTATCGATTATCCGTTCACTAGCGCCTCGTATCCTTCGCACAGAACACACTTACAGGTAATTGCAAAATGTCCGTATTATTCATGGACAGAAGAAATCGTTGCAGATAGTCGAAGAAACGAAACTGAACCACCCAAAATGGAGACCACCTGAAACACCTCATTAACTTCACCACCTCCATCAATGTCTCTGCTTTCCTCTACCCACCTGGTGGATTACGATTTACAAGCAGCCGTCGTACCAGGCATCGTTCGTTACGTTCGTAATTTACATTTGCCAGTCGGCCGCGTACAACATACTTGAGTCAGCGTTGAATAGAATCAACACCGGCCGTTTTGCCAGGGTACCATGTTGAAACGAGTGATTTACGTAAGCTTGTCGATGTGTAGCGCGGCTCGGCTTCGATAGAAAGCGAGATCGACTTGTAAATCGGCGTGTCATTATGCAGATAGCCGGGATGCACGAGCGGTACGTCGAGCGAAAAACGCGGTATCGCGCGGTATCGAGACACGCTGGTGTATCGGGGGGTCCCGGGGATTTACAATCGACTGAGAGATCGGAAATCACCGGCCATGCCAGGCATTAGCCGTCAGGAGGTATCGAAGGCGCGAATACGGCTAATTGGCGTAGCACGAGCCGCGTATAGGTAGCTTAGGGGAGTCGCATAGCTGCGAAATTTCCAGAGAAGGCGTTTATAAAGCGCGTACGGTCAGCGAGCCGGAGGGCCGCGAGGGTTTTAACAGAGTCGCGTCTCGCTCGAAAGAAGAAGCCGGAGAAGAGAAGGGTAGGCATCGCAATTACGCAAATTGCGGCTCTGTTCTCGCCTGCTCCGGGCTGACTGCCTGCGGGAGGGCATCATGACGACCAGTACAGGTTGAAGGGTGGCGTTACGTGGAATGCTCGTGGTTCATGCTCGCGTTCATGGACGCTAACTACTTGCTCTACGATTGTTTGCTTACAAAAGATGGACCACGTTTGTGGGAAGAGTTCGATAACTGGGATATCTGGTTAAGGTTTCGCTGTCCAATTTTTTCCCGTGAAACTTTGATGGATCTTTGGCCAAATTTATGGCTGGACGACCACCGGCGTAGGCTCAATTTAAAAAGTGTATCCTGCAGTAATTTGCTTTAACTCGGGGATACGATCGTTAGGAGTGTGTCGCGAATAAGATCAGTCAATTAGTAACAAGCATCGCTAATTCTCCTTGCACAGATTTCACAGGCGTGCCAGCATGTGGCGATCTATTTCAATTAGTCTTTCGATCTTCGATGGGTTCACGCGGCATACGCTTTTTCGGAGCTGGTATGCGAACTCGTAGCGTCGAAAAGGTTAAACGAACGATCCAAAGATGGAGTTTGTTATCGTAGATTCGACGTGGCTTTCTCTAGTCTGGCGGATCGTCGGCGATGGCTCGCCTACCGCGAACATTCACTCCGGAACGAGAGGGATCGGTCTAAGAGCGATGAAAAATGCTGTTTATATCGGGGAAACTGGTTGAACGGCGGTCCGTTTCGACGGGCAGGCAACGGAGCGCGTGCCTGCCGCGGTCTTATTAGCGCTGATCAGCCTTGCGATAAATTTATGTGCCGTGCAAGATATATATGCCGCGAGGCATCGCCACGTGGAAAAAACGACGCCGTTACACACGCGGGATCCCCGTAGTTTCTGGTTCGATTCCGCGGCCGTGTCGCGGCCGTTTTTGCTCTGGCGACGCGCCGTACGCACACGGCGCTGACACTGCGTCTAACAGACAGCGACAGAAAATCTATCAGGCTTTCAATGAAAGCGCTGGATACACCGCGGCTGGAATTTCTAATGCCAAGGCGCGCGCCAGCTATGTCGGGCACGACGATTGGCGAGAAATCGTTTCACCACTTTGTTACGTTGTTTTTGTCGCCAATACGAATATCTATCCTATCATGTCGTATCGCCGTCTCTTCATCCTCTTCCCGTTCTTCTTGTATTTTCTTCGTGGGATAATCCCGCGCAATATAGATCTCGCGTTCAAAAAAAAAAAAAAAAAAACGTATCCATGTTGAATATCTTTGAAATATCGATTATTATACCTTTTGGCTCGCATAGCGAACTATGTTTCCTGGAACGCACGAGTTCCACCGATTCTACCGATGATCGGTACAGTGTACTGATTCTACCGATGATCGGTACAGTCTACTGATTCTACCGATTAGTAGGATCGTTCCACTTTTTCCTCTTATCTTCTGTGTTCGACCGTTCCCCTGGGACGATCGAAACGGGAGAGTCTCACGATTCCAGAACAGGTAGATATAAAAAACAAAATGAAGAAATAAGAGAAAAATCCATAATCTGGATTGATATAAACGCTTAGGCAGACAGGAAGGGTCGCCGTTTTAAGCGTCACGAGTCGGAGTCGCGTAAAGAAGAGAGCGATGCAAGCGTGAAGCCGCTCACCAGGGGCGTATTAACGGCGATGCCATAACGTGGGCATTTATTTCTCTATCGGCGGCATCCGTTGGAAGCTGGAAGCCACGACCACGGCAGGCAACGATGGAAATTTATACGGAGCCGATAATTAGCGAGCCGAATCGGCTCCTGGGAGGAGTAGCTCAGTGGCCGCGGTAATCGCCGTAATTTATGCCCGCTTCTCGGGATATAAGCTCGTTGAGATAGGCCAGGAGCGTAAAAAGGCGCACGGCGAAAATGTCGCCCAATTAACGGCGAATTGGAGCGGCCGAGGTCGCGCGCGTACACATCGTGCCATTCCACTGCGATGTGTGGACACGCGTGTACACGCGTGTCTCCTGCACGTGTGCGTGTATACAGGGTGACCCGGCGAGATCGCATTTCCATAAAAGAACCGAGGATGGAACGACGTTCACCGTTGTTTATTGGTCGCTTCTTTGGGGGCTGAAGTTTTATCGAGGCAGTCTTTGCTTAAATTTCTTCCATCGTACGATCGTATTGGAACCAGTTGATTTGCGAGTATACCTGTCGAACGTGCTTGAGAACCCGAGAAATATCGTGATTTTTGAAAAGACAATGGAGGTTGCAGGTTAATTTATAGCGAAGTTTTCTGAATCAAAGAAATATGCACCTTCTTTTCTGATAATCGTGTATTTGAGATACAGAATTTACGCTATTCCGAGATCGACTTTGTTTCAGTACAACTAGAATAATTGCGTTTGCTTCTAAAAACGTAACTTACCTACCTACCTATTCTTTCGAAAATTTAACGTTTCACGTCACCGGCGTTATATTCTTCTGTCTTTTATCGCAGGCCATTCTTATTTTCCGTCCTACGAATCTACACTATACTAATTTTATTACAATGCATTTTGTGTTAAGTAGAGCGCAAAACCTCTATTGATTCCTCGCGACGTGAAAGCTAAAGTTTTTCTAATTTTGGAATCCGATAGATCCTGATCCATAGTGCATGAATTCAAAGAGGATCAAAGCCGTCTCAACTTTGATATTCACTGATACACGCAAACCTAATATGACGCCCCTTCTTAAAATATCCAATTTTAGAATAACAAAGTTGTCGTTTCTATGCCATCACTGTTCGTTGCTTAAAACCGCTCGAATACCAGAAAAAAAACAACCGACAAATATAATATAAGATACTTGTACATTAAAGATTCTATGTAGAACCGTCCAAACTGTCAATCTTGATTACTCGATTACGAGGAAAGAGCAGTGAAAATAGAAACGATATCCGTATTAAAATATCGGACCTGGATCGACGGCAATCTCGGAAACGACACACGTTTTTGAAGCTTTCGTATTAAATCATTAAACTTCGTCGTTTTCGCCATATTTCGATCGGCAGAAGCTCGAAGCGCGGCTACGAAATTCGCAAACGAATTCGAACGTATTACGTATTATCAACTTAACTCGATACTTTGTTTTAAATCTATATTTGTTCATATTTGGCGGCGCGTTGCAGAACTGTGAATATATTTAAATAACTAATCCTCACCGCTTGTGAAAGAAATTAACGTTAATAAAGGCAAACCAACCTTAATTAGGTCGATTTTAGCCTCCGCAAATGTAAATGCGACACGATTTATTTTTACCAGGAACGTAAACGACGCGTTAAGAGATACGAGCTCTCTAAATAAAGAAATTATTACGTACGAGGGATTGGTACTTCGGTTGACGAGCTAACTCATCTACCCAGGTTAAACGGGTTAAAATCGAGCACCTTGTATATAAATACATACAGATATTCTTAAAGATTCTTACGTGCGGTCAGGTACATAGAGGTGGCGGCAGAGGAGCGTACGCTTAACGAGTCGCTGGCGCAAAAGCCGCCGCTTCGCCATTAGCGAGAGCGGACTGCGCGAGTGAAACCCACCAGGTTTAAATAGCGCGAGCGTTCAACCGGACCAGGAGGCCCGGCCTCGCGTTACCGCGCCTCCCTTTTGAACTTCGAGCCACTTTTACGATTTTATTATTGGCTCTTACGCTCGCGATATTTATGCGACGTCGCGCGATATTTTCCACGGCGCAACGCGTCGACTTTAATGGTATCCACCCTTCCCCTGTGCGCGCGATCCACGACCCTCTTAGGATCGGCGCATCGCGCGATGCACTAATAACGCTTCGACCGAGCGGAACTTAATTAGGAGGCCGCGGACAACGAGCGGCGAACGAGCATCCACTCGTTGCACACCGCGCCGTTCAAACGGCCTCGAATACTGCAAATTTCCAATTCCATCGGGATTCCGGCCACGCATTCGTTCGATAATTTACCTGTTTGCTCTTCCCCGTTGATTACGCCGCGCGCTGTTTCGCAAGAGAAAAAACCACACTTTTTTCGATGGCTAAAGCGAACAGATACGTTTCATTACATTTCTGCTGTAATCAAATCGCACGGTAGCTTGTCATTGCTCTTCCACGATAGCCTAATCTGCATCGAAATTCATACAAATTTCAGATGAATGTCTTTAACTTGTAAACTGTGATGCACGATTTAGAGTAGGTGAATAATTTCTGTGAAACGAATGCCGTATCGTCGAGTCGCCGGAGAAATTATCCCAATCTGTGATTTCCTGATTATAAAATTGGTATTTGAGAGCTGATTGTTGGTCGAAAAGAGATAAGATCGACGCAAGAAATTGCACTTTTCAAATTCTTTTGCGTTCAAACAATAAGTTAAGCTTTTCATCTTTGTACTCGAGAACATCAAAGGTACATTCTTTCGTAATGTGCACTATTCCTTCACTGTACTAAACATTATTCGAAACGAAAGAAACACGATATGATATCAAAGGATAGAACTGTCTAATATTTTATAACTTATTCACTTTTGATATTCGATTACTTGGCCGTAATGTCCTATAAAAATCATTCTCTAATCACTCGCAGTATGGGAGTTATGTAAATTACGCGTCATTTTGTTGACCGTTACCAACGAGTGTTTTTCCTTAGGCTTTTTATCGTGTTCGATAATAACGTTCGATGAAGATGCAAAGTGCTGTCAAAAACCTATCCATTGCTCGCATGACAAACCGTACGGAGGTTCGATAATCTACCACGTCTATCGCATGTTAATGATCCTAATAAATGTTACCGAAGCAAGCAGTAGAGCATTGACATTGAGATAAATCGATATATCTACGCATCTCCGACGGCCACTCCGGTTAATATTTATTTATGCATCTTTACCAGCCAGTTTCAAACTCGTTTGGCGACGTAGGACCTTCTTCTCTCACCTTCGTTCACGAAAGCCTCTCAGAGCGAGCCTACGAGTCCTCGTGAACCAGCCATTTTCCATTAGTTTCAAAATTTCAGTCCTCTATCGCTAAAGTATGAAAAGATTACAGGCGTGTTTGGATTATTTGAGAAATATATGGAGACTTTCCAAGATTTCCTAAGATTCCTAGTAACTCGCAAAATTGTGAATGTTTCTAACTCGAACTCTTCCTCCTTTCCAATGGCAAACTTTCCCATAATGCCTTTCCACGAAATCGTGAATGGAGAGAAGGGTGGACTGAGATCGTCCGCGTGAACTTAACGTACACCTTGATGTAGCTGTTGAGATACTTTGGTCGCGGAGATGTTATCGAGAGCGTGTTGCCTATGGTTTCCACGAGCAGCGTCCATATATGCAAAAGAACGAATCGCACGTTCTATTTGTTCGGCGATCGGTGCACGTGTGTGCGTTCGATTCTCTGTTCTGGCTCGGGTTTGAAAGCGGTTGCAGAAGGGACCGTTAGAAGTGGATAACGATATTCAAGTAGTTTAAAGGAGGTTTGTTCGCGTTGCGTGCCGATCGTGTCTATTTTACGAGGCGCGAACGACAGTCTTTCCTTGCGATCGGCCATCACCAGTGGACAACGCCTCGCATGTTCCCGACAGCGAGGCCAAGCAGCGCTAAAGTACCCGTGATTTTCAAATTCTCCGTTCGGTGACCGTGTACACAGCAGGACATACTTGTCTCGAAGCGCATTGACGACTCCGAACATGCTTGTTCAGCTTCGTGACTTTTAGTATGTGACCAAGTTCCAGTCATAAATTGCTTAATATTTCCGTTTAATGCGCATTATCCTTGCGTTCGTTGCTGTTTAGATTTCTCTATTTGCCAATCGTTAAACCGAAGTACTACCTTCCGTGGATGAATGCGAAGCATGAGATGCGTGATTTTATGTAATTAGAAACCTGCACCGTGTACATACTTAAGAATAGTCGTAAAATATAGAGGAAGTACCGGAAACTTGGGATGGAAGAGATTGTTATCTCGATATCCGATATTTCCAAAAGTTTCAAATTTTGATACAATTAAAAAAAAAAAAAAAAAAAAAATCGGGATATTCAAATTAAATAGAAAATTCTAAGTGGATACACACGTACTTTTTATCCATGCTTGAAACAACTAAATCAGTGCTCTATACATTTCGCTAAATTTTTGCAACTTCACGAATAATTTGCAGAATCAGTAACCGACGGACGAACGCTAAGTAATCCCGCGGTACAATTGAGATATCGTAAAGAAGTCAACATTTTTTCACGAGCTCCGATCTGTGATCATTGGCGGGCAATTAGCCAGCTCTTTAAAACGAGCAATTATTTGTCACGGCGGTTGTCGAGCGATCGAGATTGGTTTCACGATATTGTAAATAACAACTGAGTACCGGCAAATCGTTATCTTCGCCGCGAGCTTTTAGCCCGTGGTCCATGGGCACGAACTTTCGATTAAAATTATCTACGTCGTTTCGATGTAGCCGGCAGCGAGATTGTAAAAGGGACGCGAGATGGCGGGGTGAGACGTATGTAGTGCATACAATAGTAGCGCCTTACGATTCGATCTATTGCTACCATCGTACGGAACGTGAAAACCTGGAAGTCATTTCTGCCACCATTCCGCATGGCTGCTCATAGCTATGCCACCACTACTATTACTCGTTTCAGCATTTCTTTCGTGATTTTAGCGATAGATGCGAGAAGACTCGAGCTGATTTCAATCCAACCTTAAAATCCTCGAGGAAACTAGAATCGATTTTACAGAAACAGATTTCATCTTTTTTCCCGACCTCTGAAATTCCTTGAACTAATAACGATCGCGAGTGACTCGATGTTTCTTTCGATTATTTCAGACTCGATCGAATATTTCAGCGGCAATTCATCGAACGACTATCGACGGCAGTCGTGGCTCGGTACATCTAACTACCGTGGTACAGCAACCTTTTTTTCTATCTCGTGCATCGCGTTCCTGACACGACAATCGATGTTTATCGGCAATTCAGATCTCGGTTAACTGCTGGCAATTTAGAGTCACGCGTCTACTCACGCGACACCGTGTGGTATTCTAAATATTTGGTGATTTATGCCTGTGTTTCTTATGTTAGTTTCTTTCGCTCTGTGGTGGAAGTGAAAAAGAAAAAAAAAAAGGAAAAAGAAGAACGTTTGGTCGATCACGAGCTCCTAAGCGAAGCTGCTGATGGTGCCACGTGGTTTACTTGCGATGAAGATTTCTAACAAGTCATGTCGATGATTAATCGATCCTGGCCGGCATTCTTGTAACGAGCAGCCGCGTACGACAGGAAAAGTACGAATGAAAAATGCCTGAATCGAGCGTAATTTATTACCGCTATTATGGATTCTTACGAGTTACAGCCTCGTGAACTGAATTTCACGGGATCGCTTTGCCTAGCCTTCCGGATAGGTGTGAGGTTTTTTACGAAGTTCAATGCTAATCCGGTATGCTTGAATTTTACTTTTCTTCTGTCTTTTTGTTTTCCCTTGATCGTCTGTAATTTCATGCTGGAGATTCGTCGGTATGTCGAACGTTAACGTGTAATTTAGTAAATGTGCGAAATAATCTAGGTGGGGAAAAAATTTGCAAATAGAGACGTCATGCATCGAAGTGTGTGATTATTGGAATTATTCTACTCGAGATATAATTGTTCTACTATTTTTCAATTGCTGTCGAGAGGAAAATGAAACGTTTGTAAAATTGTTCTGTATCCTTGATCGATTGTTGTGCAATTTAAGAGAAGAAATAGGAGAACGATGACGCTGTAGACTAGGGCGTCGGATTAATTCGTATCTTTTGATAAAATTCTATTCCATTCTACTCGTAGAATTGTTCTACTTTCCAATTGCTGTTAAGATCGAAGCGTTTGTCAAATGATTGCGCATTCTGATTAATTATCGTGATCGTTTGACCGATCAATTAAATTTGTGTAAGGCGTTGTCAACGTTCGATGGTATATTCAAGAATTTCCGTGTTCACCTATTGGAATTGCGTTACGCGTTAGGTATCAGGAAATGGTATCGAATTGTGCAGTATCTTTATTTGTGTAGGTCCGATAAATCAATTACTCGTATCGCCGTGTCGATAATTTACAATGTGTTTCTTACTCTCTTGTTCACTTTCATTGCTCGAGCTTTATATTGTAAATCGCGCACGGTCTACATTTTACTATTTCCACGCTATCACTGGTGGCGTCAAAGATGTTTTACGACTTTAATCAGTACCGTGGCGCAGTCGACATATATCTTATGTCGTGTCATTGTATAAATATATATGCCTTACCTTTTAATCTCCGCTGGATATAAAATCGTAATGTACTCTATCTTTTATCTGTTTTCCCAAATTATTTTCTTAGCAAAAGTAAAGGAATATTTTACGGTTTCCCTTTAGAATGAACGTTTTCTATTTTGTCTTATCTTTCTTCAGAATCTTTAAATTAAATTTTAATTTAAATTTTAATTAAATTATAGTATCAAAAATAGTTTTAATCCGAAAGATGTTTTAAACTTATCTTCTTAAAGTAGGTAACAGTTCTCGACGTTATATATCTTAAAGGTGGAAATCAAAACGTTTGTTATCACTTCTTAAAATTCACTTTCATTACATTATCGTTTATCAGCTTGTAGAATGAGATTTTAATACTCATTTTATGGCACCATCAATCCATTAGCTTTATCTTTCATGCAGCGTTAGTCATGAGAATGAATATAGATAGGAACATGGGTTGTTGAGAAAATTCAAAATTTTATAATAATCCTAAAATAACTATAAATTCGATGATCGTCGAGTAACAAAGAATGCAATTGTAAAAAAGATCATGACGGACAAAATTTGATTGCAGATTGAAGTTCGGCATACAAAGGTGTAGAAGGATCGGTACAACAATCGTCTCATCGCAGCACTGTGATAGAAGCCGTACATTTAATCCGATTACAATCAGCGGTGGACGAAACGACAAGGGAATCGGTGGGACAAAAGTCGGCGGATCCATGAATCACAGCTATTTTGACATTAGTTTAAATAATCGGGCTCGCGCCAAAATAATTTCGCCTCGCTTCGATCACGTTCGTGCGGTTCCGGTTCCGCGAGCATCATCGTCGCGGTTAATCTTCGTTTCTTGGATCGTTTCGCGCACACGCGTCATATCACCGGCTCTCACGTTCTATAATTAAAACGGTAGAGACCCGATCAAACAAACCCTCCGCCGACACGGTTCCATTTACTCTCTATTACAAGCTCGCGCGCGCGTTTACCAAACGATTCCATTAACTCGCCTAATCGAATCGTACCTAATTGCCACCCGGCGATGTTGAAACAACCGTGTGCTCGGGCGGAATCAAATCGAGCGTTGGTTGCTCGGAAGAGTTCGTCAAGTTTCGTATGAGCGGCACATCGTGTGCTCGTTTGACCTGTGTAGCTGTACGTCGAATACGCTCGCCGCGGCAGTTCGCGGGACAGAATCGTTTTGTTTACACGCGCTTCGCGACAGCCGCTCGATAAATCTATTCGCCACGCTTCTGCATATTTTCCGAATCGACGCACAGCTACCGTCGAATACCCACGAAGACGACCTTCGATGATTTTAAGTGGAATGCGTCGGTCATCGTCTGATCGCTCAAGTACAATCAGGTGTAACATTGGAGTCGCTCCTCCTTTTGTCAACCTATCGAGTAGTACTCGGTGCATGTTTTTACATCGAAGAGGAGAAAAACGTTGGATCGGATATACCGACGACAATGCACGACGTACACGTGGATGGGAAAGTAGATTAGGAAGAAGTCAGACACGTGGGCGATATCTCAATGCTGGGTCCTATACCGCTTAAATACCGTGCTGGATATTTTCCAGTTGTTATCAAACTGTCTTACAATAGAAGCTCTTTATACGTCGGATAGATGAACATAGATCGTCGGATGTAGTCAATGGATAATTGAACCAAATATACCTATAAAGCAGTGTCAATGCGCAAAGAATATTACACGACAGCGAAGGAGCACCTCGGGAAGAACCGAGACACGTGGACAGAGTCAGAATCTCGTCGGTCCATGTACAAGGTGCTCCAATCGACTACATTAAGCTTCAAAGAATCCGAGCTCTTTTGCACGTGCAGCTAACGTGGTGGTGCAAACATCAGATCCGGAAGCGGGAGTGCGGCATGTGTGGACGATCGAAGGAAACGTTGAACGTATTCGTGGCACTCCGGATCCGTCGTTCGGTTGTGTTCGTACGGCTTCGTCCGCGAACAAGAGCGTAACCTGCGCCCGAGGTACACGCCGGGTATCGTACACGATAGTATACGAGTTAAACGAATATTTGGTTCGTCGCTTTGTTTACACGCGTGTCAGCGACAACAACAATAAAGAGAGGGAGAGAGAGAGAGAGAGAGAGAGAGAGACAACAGAGATCGGTGAGACTCATGCATCGAGCGAGTCGGCCGCGTTATCCGACTTGGAAATCGCGTGTCGCGTGACGGCAGCTCTCAGTTGGTTTTCGCGCGTGCAACGGTGTGATCGTCGTCAGACGTGTGTCGACGTGCGTCGTCGTCGCTTCCTAGCTTGATCTTCCGACGGGAAACGCGGGTCCGCGAGCGCGTCACGTGCGAATCGTGTGTGCATCGTGCGTCGTACGTCGTGGCAACGACGGTCACATGCTCGAACCTCGTCGTCGTTGTGTTCGTGCTCGCGAATCGCTCCGATTGTGCGCGTTCCACTGTCGTGAGAGTTCCCGCGTGTGACCTCCTCCGGGTGACTGGGAAAATGAGACGATCCATCAGCAGTAACACGTTCTGAGGATCATCCAGGAGGACCAGCAACGACAACAGTCTCACATCGATCCGGTGAGTCTTATCTTTTAAACGATCCTCTAATATTCTCATCGTTTCTTTCAGCTTGTTATATACGCGTTTCTTCTACGAGATTGCGTCTTTGATTTTGCGTTTCCTGGAATTAACGTCGACCTGGCTCGATTGTTTTGGAGCGTGAAAGGTACGCAGCGGCCTTCGGCCGTTCGTTGGATATCTGTGTCAGGTCGGCGGAAATTCTTATTTGCGTTGTTGGTCGTGGAATGTTGTACTTTCCCGGGCTTTCGATCTTTTTTTCTTGCTTTTTTTTGTTTGTCAAACGCCGTCTTTGTCCGACGGAGACGCGAAAGGCGGAGCACGTGTCTGCGGTTTCCTCGATGATCTCTCGCTCCGCGTTTAGAAACGCGGGTCTCGAATTAGATCGACGATTGCTACCAGAGGGATTGATCGACTTTGTCGTTGAAACGTATGTATGTACGTTTGCGGTCGCCGCGTTGGCGTTCACAGAAAATCCGTGCGTCGTTATTTTATGTAACGTGTGCTATAAGGTTATAGCGAGATAGAGTTGGCTGGCAGCGGAAGTACAGGCTGCTGATAGCGGAACCCGTGGTGAATATGGAGTCGCACAGTTCGTGTACATTCCGTTGGAAAAGTTATTTCGGTGTCGCGCTCCTCGCATATTTTTCGCACATTTACCGCTCTCGTTTTCGATGTTTCCCAAGGTAACGAAACATACCGAAATTGGAAATTTACGCGTTAGAATATTATTGGCAATGTAATTTTAAAGATTCGTTTCGTTCTACTTGTAAAACAATTTAGTCCGGTTATTACGGAATACAGTGGGACTATCGTGGTTGCATAGAATAACTTTTAGACCGCTGTAACGAAATAACATTCTAAATATAACACGAGGCGATAGTTGCGAATAACACTTGCGTTAGACATTCGTGTTACAGCTCTCGAAGATAATAAAATAAAAAATAGTTTATTTGCTAACAGAAGCTCCACGTAATCGCTGATACTTCATACCGAGCGGTAACTTGTATATCTGCTGCACTCGAAAAGATCGAGTAACACGCGAATTTAGAAATAAACTTCTAAATAACGTAATACACTAGAACGATCGTCGACGACAATAATCTTAAACTTCGTCGGAAACATCCGTATCTTTATAAGACGTTTAAGTTGGAGACGCTGGACGATTTCATAAAATCACCAAAGATCCGTAGAACCATTAGACAGAGTACCATCACTCGGGACATCTTGCTTCTCATAAAAATAGCAATGGAAAGTAGACATAGCAAGATCGTTTGCTATCAGTCGCATCGTTTCAACGCGACGGAACGATCGATGGTTGGATTACGTCGGTTAGCTTTACGATCGTTAACGAGTCGGGGAAAAGGACGTTCGTGTCGTTGATCGCTGGCGAACGACGAGCGTTCGAAAAGAAGATTTTCCAAAAGAGTAATCGTTATTGCTGGAGGAACACGAACGTATAGAGGCGTTGAATCTAGACCGATTCTCTATCGTTGAAGCACGGTGTATCGTGGCGAAGCGTGGAAGATAAGATAGCGCAGGCCGGTTATCGACTCGCTTACACTTGGTTCACCTGCGTCCTAGGTGGTGTTATCTTGGCCTTTTATCGGTGACCTCTGCTCCGTGTACGCGCGGCTCACGGCTGATATCGCGCAACACACGAAACGTCTGGGGCCCTGCGTATGCACGACGATACCGTCGCTATAATGTCTACATCGGAATGGTGAACACACTGGCGGCGACCCACCTACCTTCGCGTTCGCTCGTTCCAATTTCCAGGATTGGCTCTGTCCTCGTCCGTCCCTCTTTTCACCGGCTCCTTGGCTCTCGGTCTTATTCGCATTCCCCGCCATGCAGATCTTACCTTTCCCCCGGACGGTGTTCCTCTCGGTTTGCCACCCTGCGTCACGTCTCTCTCTCTTTCGTCCTTCTTTTTCTCTCTCCTCGTTCCACGAAGATGCGATCTTGTCCACCGACGACCACGCCTTCACGGTGTACGGAGAGCAGAGCGTGCGTCGATCTCGTTTCGAGGAGACCCGGCGTGTGTCCTTCCTTCTTATTTCACCAAAGAGACGAGACAAGCAAAACTCAGAGGGGGGAGAGACAGGAAAGAAGGAGAGGAAAAAATAAAAACAAGGGGAAGGAAGAAGAAGGAGAAACGTATGGAGCACGCCACGGGTATAGGCCGGAGAAGCCGCGTGGCGTGAGTTTGACGACGTCGATGATGGTCGTGGTGTTTCGTTTCTCTCGCGAAGCTATCCGTCGCGTCCGGTCGCAACACTTTTGCAAGGTAAATCTCGTTTCGTGTACGCGCGTCGTCCTTCTCTATTAGATGGACGGACTTCCGTCATCGTGCACGTTCCTCGTCGTGGTTCGATGCGTCGCAAAAAATCGGCTGCGCTCGGCTGGAACGTCATAACCATAGCGCATAGGCTTATACGCCTCTTATACGACCTCTGACGATGATTTCTCATTCTCCTTCGTCCACTGTACGACACGTCGTATGTAAGTACGTCGCGACGCGTCGTCGTCCACGCAATTCTTCTTATAACCTTCTTATAGCAGAGTAAATTCTCGCTCTACCGATCGACCAGCTTTTTTGTCCTCGTAGAACTAGAAAAGAAAGAGAGAGAGAGACGAATATCGAACGTTATTCGCTCGATAACGTGATATTCTGATTTCACGTCGCGGCAACAGGTCAGCGACAGGTGTATGCCCTCTCGGAGGCATTTCTTGCCGGATGAGAGACTGACTAGTGGGGGTCTGGATACATTCGCGGCAGGCTTCGATAGATTTTATGGTAACATCGATAATTTACGATCACATTGGAAAAGCCGCGGGACCGTGAAGCAATCTCTTTGGTTTTCGTTGCCGTGAGCCAGGAAAGCTTTATCGGCCGTTGCGTCGCTTATCCCAGTGCGTCATTACCTTGATAGCAGTGCGCGTACACTTTGAAAAAGAAAGCTTATCGGACCTCTTCCAGGAAATACGAAGAACACGCGATACTGGCGGGAAATCCAATCGTATCTCGATCGTAGCGCGAATGTGGCGCTAAGCTCGATTCTTACGTTGCTTTTCTTTTCTTTTTCTACCTGTCTTTTTTATTTTGCTCGATCTTTTTTTATGTCAGACAAGTCGGTATCGCCAGCGTATCGAAGCACGGGAAATCGGAATTCAAAGAAAAAGTCGTGGTGTTTGCATTGCTCTCGAGTCGAAGGCGCGGAATCGACCGCGTGGTTTTTCGCGGGATTGATAAAAGGAACGACCTTTCGTCCCCGATAAGGCGATCAGTCATCGGGGCGTTGTAGATCGTAGATGGAACTTCAAAGTAATTGAGTTTATGATGATTGGAGATTGATACCGAACTCGATCGTCCGAAAATTTTGTACGAATCTTCAATTTCTTTTTCAATTTTTCTCCTTGTTCTTCCCTCCAATCGAAACCCAATTTTAAGTTAAAGATTATTTCTACGAGACAAAACGTAGTAATTAATCGATAACAAAGTTACGAGCCTCGTTTCAATAGTAAATTACTACTAGCCACGATGAGTTATTCCACAGTCGTTAACTTCTATAAAATCCCTCAAACAAGCCGTTGCAAACAAAACCAAAAAAAACTGGAAAACCTGCTGCATTAGCCGAAATAGCTGGCCCTTACATCGAAACCCGCGAATTAAAAAATTCAATGAATAAGCTGCTCCTTTTGGTGCGTCCTATCCGTGCCAAGGCTCCATTACGCGAGGCCTAATAGAAACGCTTAACATTCTTGTCGGATATTAAGATATCCGGGCAATGAAGTCTCCCATTATCCGTCATACGATGGCGCCTAATATTACGGTACGCGGTTCGTCGAAGCTTCGTTTCTCTTTCCTTTTCTTCTTTCGACCAACGTGTCGAACATTTTTCGTACACTGCGCTAACCGATAGTGAATGTGCGTCGTCTCTCTGGTAGTCACCGCGCCGATCTCGTTCGGTTCAGTTCAACAAAAGGAGAGACAGGGGTGGCGGTGTGTTGTATATGTATGGTGGCCAGTGAACAAGAGGGGCAGGTGGAAGGTTGTGCAACCTGTTGCTTCGTTGCTGGGACGAGAGAAACGAACGGTAGGATGAGAGTCGTTCAGGTTTGGTTGCGGATCGGCATGAGACGGCACACACCGGAGAAACATTCTGCCCTTGGGTATAGCAATCACAATGGGGCGAGTCTCCTTCTCCTCGTGCTCTTTCTCTCGGTGATGTACGCTCTCGTTGCTCCTTCGTTGTTTGGTTCTTCTCCTGGTCTCTTCTTCTTCTTCTTCTTCGTTCACTTCTCTTCTTCTTCTTCTTCCTCCTCTTCCTTTGGTTCGTTGTCGTCTTCTTCTTCTTCGTCTTGTTCTTCCTGCTGGCCTGATGCGGTTCTTTTTCTCCGGCCACCTCTCCACCTCCTTCTCTTCTTGGACGTCGCGCCCTCGGGACACGATCCCGATCTGACGCGATTTGCATAATTCCAGTATCCCCGCCCAGCCGTTCAGCTGCTCAATTATTAGCTGGAATTTAAGACGTGTTTAAGAAAATAGCTGGACCCGGCTGCTTTTTGCTTCTGCCGATTCGAGTGGCTTCTTTGCTCGCGGTCTCTCCACCTCCTCCTCCATCGGTAGAAAGTTTGTTCACGCTGAAAAGTGAATCCGCTCGTTTCTTTCCTATATATTCATATTCAGCCGTTCGTATTCTTTCTGCTTTCAGACACGGTAAATAAAGAAGTCTTCATCTTTGGGATGACACAAGCAGTAAAAAGGGATACGTACGAGTGTACTTTTATCCAAAAACGATACGCAACATCCGTATTTAACTATTTTTCATGAATTTTCGTATCTTTCGTAGTATAGTATCGCGATTCAAACTCTAAGTCGCTCTGATCCATAAAATTGTTTGAAAAAAGTATAAGTTATACGTTTATTCCTCGCATTGTTATATTCCAATTGTCGTACGATTCGTTGCATATGAGCCGAGGGAGAAAGAGTCGGTGCAGGAGTTCGACATTCCTCGAGTTTTACGAGTTCTGGCTAGATCGAACGATACGTG
This sequence comes from Bombus affinis, assembly GCF_024516045.1. Lineage (NCBI taxonomy): Eukaryota > Metazoa > Arthropoda > Insecta > Hymenoptera > Apidae > Bombus > Bombus affinis. The sequence continues at coordinate 10,736,299 of NC_066355.1, read as the reverse complement.
GTTAGCCAGAAGGATAAGTGCTTGTCAGGGCGTTGAATCATTATTAGGTTGAAACAACACTAGCCGTCAGCAGTGAAACGAGCGATACTCGTACACTGTTATCACAGAACACGGTTTTATCAGTGCTGCGATATGGTAACGAGGTCTGTACCTACGGATGTCTGTTGTGGTTTTTGCGCTCCACATCTCGAGGTTTCTTGCCGGTTCTTGATTAAAATGTTTACGCTCCGTTGCCTCGCGACAATTGTACTTTCCGCGAGCAATCGACTACGTCGAAAAATTCACAAATACATAATATGTAACTGAAATACTTTATTCTATATAGCGGGCCCAAGAATGTTTTCAATTTACACAGGTAATAATCGTTCCTTGTTTTCTCGATGCTCGACGTTTTCTCGGCGCTACTTCTTACATGTATCCTTTATTTTTAAAGACGCTAACGACTAATGTCTTATGAAATTTCGCCGATAACATCGATTCGGTTGTGCGCAAGAGCAGAGCATATATAATAAATGGTTTTACGAGTAACCATAGCGGCCTATCGTGTCCAGAAACGTAACGTCCCTGGACACCCTTTCCTCCCAGCACGGATGTACAACGTCAGTCTCGCGTGCTCACCAATTTCGTTGATTAAAGCGCGCCTTCATCGGTGATATCCTCCATTAATCTCGCATCGGGTCGAGCGCATCGCGGATCGCATTCCCCGATGCGCGATGTGTGTCTCTGGCGACCGAGAAGAATCGGATGCAACGTGTTAGGGCGCATTCTCACTGGTCGGTCAACTACGAAGCGTAGACACGCACTTTGCTAATATCCTGATCCATCCTGCCATCGTTATAATTTATTTTATCGACGTCCATTTGTACCAACGCATGATTTTCAAGTTTGCGCGTGAAGACCCCATCGCGTCTTCGTCACAGTCTCATTACCAAACTTGAGATTGTCCCACCGATAATTTTCACGTAACGCGTAGCAACGTGACTCGTCGTTATCCTTCTTTGCACGGCCACCATATTCAATCCAAAACGAAAGAAGAATTGCATTACTTTGAAAAATATCACGATAAAATCCCATCGTATTTAGGTTAAAATCGTTCATTTCACCGAAAAAGTATCGGAAGCAATCGGTGGAAGACTCGGACGATAGTAAAAAGTAGGATACCGGTGGAAACGCACCCTTATGTCGGAGACGATGCAAGAAGCAGGGCGAGGCGCACCGTATCGCATCTGCGTGCTCTCTTTAAAGGCGTTGGGCGTTCACCCCGACCTCGCCAGCCCGGTGCAACTGGTTCAAATGCATATTGCCTAGCGCAGAGGTGCACTACTGGTAGCGCTCTCTCTTCCTCTCTCCCTCCCTCTTTCCCTCTCCCTCTTACTCTCTCACTCGACTTAATGGAGCTTGCAATTCTGGACCACGCTCTGGCAAGCTGCTCGCGTATTTTGACATTTACTACTGGCTCGTCGTTGGTGATTTTGCATAGACGACTAGCCGACTGCAAATCGAATCACGGGGCTGGCAGAGCGTGGCGAGAGCTTCCACGCGCGCCGCTCGATCGCCGATCGATAATTGGTTCGCGCGCAACACGTGCCGCGTTATAAATCCAACCAGCCATCCTTTATGACGAAACTTTAATTGACAGTGGACGCTTTGTGGTTTAATTAGAGATTGGTGTAACGGTGACAAATGAGAGGAATCGATGATAAAATGGAGGAAACGTAATGGTTGTTTAAAAGCTTGAGCAAATAATGACGACGTAAAAGGATAATTAGACATCGCGGCGTAGTTTAACTTTATGAAGATTTTAGTGCTGGTAATTCTGATTGAAAGATTAACGAGGAATTACTTAACGAAACGTTTCTAGGTACATTGGTCTAGTATATTCTTTTTGGAAAAAAGTACCTATCACGGAGGTGTCTCTTATTCTCTATTTTACATTTTTCAACGAACCGCTATCACGAAATAATCAACGAAATCTCTTGCTTCCGTCGAATTACGCATTTACGTGGTAATCGAAATTGGAACGCAGATTTTCGAACAAAGGGCTTTGTCTTTGGTTGGCATAAATTTCTTTCCTAACGTAGATACTAGACCGACACAGACCGCGCAACGAACATATGGTACTTTTCTGATTGCACCGCCGCTATAATTTCTTAGTTTACCCCCTTACGCTAATGGATGCAAAAGGATAATGCCCGGGTAGCACCGCTTCTGTAGATTATCGCATAACAGAAGCAAGAAAGGGACGGATGACCATTAATGGTACAGTACCTTCGATAGGATGCTTTTGTTTTATCGATACAATTGCACGGCGCGACCGCGGTAAAACAACTACGATCTGTAATGGATACCCTCGAACACATGTGCTGGTCATTGATGAGGACGATAAAGTCGATACCGATTCTGGAACGAGCGTGGGCGATCTTTCAAACGCGATAAATGCGTTGCTCCGTTTCAATGCCGACGATACTCGCTACAATGAAGTTTTTCAAGGCGGAATGAATTGCTCTCCACGAAGAATATCATTATGAATAAGTTACGCGATCGGTTATAGCTTGATTTTGTAGAGGCAGCCCGACGCAAACTAATGCCATCTTTTCAGTTTTCGACTTTTTTCATTTTCAGTCGACTCGATTATTCTGATCCCTTTACTTTACAAATTTTATCAGATTCGCCAGTTTTCTCAATTTTTCAATTTTCGATCGTTCTTAGATAAGAAAAATAAGCAGCGACGAGCGTTCGAATCTAAACTTCGACACGATTCGTGGTTTCACGAGACTGTGTGATTCGAATAGGATTCGGAATTTAGAACTCTCGAATGTCTTGATAACGTTGGAAATCTTGAAATTCTAATCACGAGTCGTGAAAGTTTCTGACAGATACTGAAAGCTCGGCGAGTATTTGACATTTGACAAGCTTTTTAATGGTTTCTGCTCAATCAGTATCACACATATCTTTCTCGAAAGAGATACGGAAACTATACAAAAATTTCGACGATTCTAATCGTTTACGTTACGTTTTGAGATAAAAATGTCGTATAAATGTGCCGCGCGTGATTCGACGAGCTTGCTAATCGACGAAAAATCGGTTGTTACATCGGATCGAACCCGTGTTCGCGATTCGCCATTAAAGTGGTCGCGCGAGCACTCGCGTGTAGCAGCGCACAGAGGCATAAGCGGCGGCGCATGCCTGGAGCAACGTCGTTGGTCGGTTTTTCTGGTTCGCGAGGGCCAGAAAGAAGTTGGCCGCAATTAACGGCTCCGTAAATTTACATACGTCGGCGATCGGCGGGGATAAATGGCCAGAAGTCGTCCTACGCCGCGGAACCAGCCGAAGCCGCGGATAAGTAATCGCGTAAATCTCCGACAAGCAAAAAAGGCTGGATGTTCGTTCCCAGAAGAAGCGATTTCGTAATTTTCATTCGGAAATTGATTTCGCGATCTATCTTCGGGCCTCCAGAAAATTATCGTTAGTCTTTCCACAGAAACAATTTCTTAAGAAGCGAGTACCTTTTCTGGATCGTGCGTGTCTTTTTGGAGTCTCTGGAACCTTTCAAGACGTTCACAAACAGCTTGCTAAACGTAGAATGATTACAGAGTTTTGTTCGATTCGAAGGAGTTAGCTGGTAGACACTACGTTGATATTTCATTATGTCAGTGATATTACGTTATCGTGTAATATCTTTTAAGACGTTTTGTAAGATTCGATAAGGAAGTTTCCGTATTGCGAAGCTACTGGTACTTTTTTTTATCAGACGTTACAACGAACTGTTATCGAGAAAACAGTGATTCAACGATACAACTATTACAAATTGTCGCGATAGCTGTTAGTTATATACAAGTAGTATTACGCGAATTTAATAGTTGATCGCGAATTCTTCCTTTCATCTTGATCTTTATAGCTTGACATACAAAAATTAGAGTTTGAGAAACAAAATTTAAAGATTTCCCATCACCGAGTTACTGACGAAGAACGGTGCGCAGATCGACTTCGATTCCAAACGTTCCATTGATCGTCTCTCCATTAACAAGTTGCTCAAATAAATTCCTGGATGGTAATTAAAGCTGGAACCGGTGGATTTCTTGCAGGGAAGCGGATGGCCGCGTCGCGTCGCCACCGAAAGCAGATCAATCACACGCGCCGCACGAATCGATCTTTTTTTTCCTCTGTCCGTAAAGACGCATCGTCCAGGTCCAAGAGAACGGTTGAACGGATGCAAACGAGGATTCGTCTCGCCTCGACTTGCCAATTGGATTCACCGATTCCTTTTCGCTAATGAAGGAATCGTCGGTTCGACTTTGTAATTAACCCGCCACGGGCACAACGACCACGTCAATGAAAGTCTCGTTACAGATATATACATATATATATGTATATATACAGAGCCGGAGAGAGGTTGTTCGAGGTTAGTGCATCTTCCTCGTTCTCCGTGTCTCTGTCTCCTTCTCATTCTCATTCTCCCGTTTCCTTCCTCGTCCCCTGCTCCTCGTCGCGGATCGTGGCTCTCGGCACAGCCACGTCGCAGAAAGTAATTACAATAATGAATGTTTATTTTCGCAATCAGCTGAACCGCGGTAGGTAGACTTCTACCATTCCGTAAGCGAACCTCTTGACTCTCTTTCTCAACCCCTGCGGCAAGGTGGTCCCTTACTCTTCGTCGGAGGCATCGACGTGACTACTTCGAGACGCTGATCGGACTCTGGTGCATCAGCCTCTTCTCCGCCCGATTCTGTTTCGCCCGATCGACCACGTTGACAGATATTCGAGAAGCGTCGCTCTGACAAAGAAATCGTGGGATGGTCCAGATCGGCTGTCACGAATGAACAAGTTTCGAGCCTTTTTTTGTCCATTTGTTTCTCGAGTTCGTTTGAATCGCGACCTTAAATCAATTGGTAAATGAGACGGAAGTACGACGAACATTGAAGAAACTGACTGGTCTTCTTGCGGATTAGGCTTTTGAAGTTGCCTGGTGCAGTTTTCTTCCGCTCGTTTCTTCCCTTTGACTAAACGTAGTCGGAAGTAGAACGTTTACAACAATTTATATTTTAACAAAGATTCTCGGAAAGTAAATCCTTCACGGTGTAGCGTTTTCTACATCTCGCAGGCTTAGCTTTGATCAGCTACCATTGCACTCGAGCACAAACGTAAATGTCCGATCGTAGAAGGTCGAAAGCAACGAGTTTATTATTAGTTTTTACTTATGTAAAACGGGATCCTTGGTTTTTGTACGCGATTCTGTTTTATTGTAGTATTACCCATCTGGTAGAGATGCAACGGAGAGCAGAACAAATTGAATATGTATTCACGTGATTCATGGTCTGGAACGTTGCGATAACGTATCACAGCTTGCCCGTCGTAGTAGGTCATTAATAACTTATTGCATTCGGCGAAATAAGCGAGGGATCATGTTTCTGGCCAGTTTTGAAAAATGAAAATGATACATCAGAAACGAAAGAGTTACAGTGAACGAAAAAAAAAAAAAAAAAAACAAAATTATATTCATCGACTGTCTAATTTATGAATTATTCAATTCGAATTGAATATTAAGAACGTGAATATTGAAAATTTCTCGGGTCTTCGACAAATCGGTTTACCGTTCATCACGCTATCGCTTCTGCTACTTTATACGTTTCTAGCGAATAATTTTACACGGTTTGGATGTGAATGTTTTCTATTCTTTTATGTAACCCGTAATATTTTTCTGTCGTCCTTAAAATCTTCTTATATCTCTTTACGTCACACTTTTAATGGTATTTTGTAAAAGGTTAATGTTCACATTGATATTCAATTTCCATATTAAACTACAACTTCGATTCGCATTTACTATTCACACTTACATATTCATATTTACGACATAAGAAGCTATTTCGTTCCTCGATTTATCGCAGTTCACCTTAAGTGAATTGTTCGTAATACGAATTCGGTTTATGATACGGCGCCGGTTCTTCGCTATTTTTACGATGCAGAGTTCCTACGCTTTTTTTATCTCAGTACGTTCCAAATTCCAAAGATTCTATATGCTAATTGAGAACTAAAAGTCTTGGGATCGTTCGAAGGGAGCGGCGATTTTCCAAGTAAATTTTCTTCCCTCGGTGGTTCCTGCATTCTAGATGATTCTCGACAGTTTCACGAATCCTGGCGATAGATTCGACGATTCCGCGAGTACTACGAATCGACCGATTACACCTCCGAATCCATCGAAATATCGTTTATCGCTCGATCGACGTCAAAATCTCCACGCCAAAAAGTCAGATTGTAAAATTTTCAAACGTCCATCGCAAATTCTCATACCCTCTGTTCTACGCTATCTCCCATTCACCCTTGTCAGTGTACTCACGATACGGCATATCTTACTCGTCATCGCAGGCCAAATCACGCTGGAAGACGGGAGGATCCTCGAAAGGTCCTTAGCGCGAGTGCGTCGACCTGCTTCTCGACGTTCTTCTCCGCGAGTATAATCAAGATCGACGGTCTCTGCAATTAAAAAGAGAGGCATCGACGGCTCGGTGAACCGTACTCTTAAATCGTTGTTTAGCGGAGCGACACGAAGACGAAAAGGAGAAGAAGAGCTGGCAGAGTGTGTCCCGCGAGAGGGAAAGAAAAAGAGCGAGCTGTCCGGATCGCACGGATAAACCGTCTGGCGTGCACAGTGCCGTGAATTAATTATCACCCGTGGGCCTCGTGTTCGTACTTTTAATCGGTCTGCCGGGGCCCCGACCTCTCGGCCCACCTCGTGCCTCGTTTCCACCTATAAAATGTTCTCCGTGCGGCAGTATTTCACGCCAGCCCACGCGCGCCCTTACGCCACCAGAAGAAGTCGAGGACAGGGGCCCTCTCGGACGGATCTCCGAGCAAGAGGACTTCTTCTCTCTTCTCGTCTCGTCTCTCGACTGTCTCCGTGGCTCTCGTGTCTTCTTAGCGTCGCAGGTGCACGCCAAGGGCTCACCTTTGCGCCGAATGTTCGCAATATTGTACGGTTATGCGCGGTCTTAACGCGCCAACGTGCTTGTCCGTGGCTCGTGTCGCGTTTATATGCCAGTCAGCATATAGTTGCTCGTTCAGACTGAACGAGCCTGCTCGAGATAATCGACGATGTTTCTGGGGAAACACGCGTGTACCGGGTGGCTGTGCAGCGGTGGTTGGTAATCATCGGGGAGGGTGTTGCGTTTAATGATGTATACTCGTGCGAAAGTTGAGAAAGTTTAAGAATCGCTTCCGCTGGCTAGCGTGATTCGCAGTCAAATTGATAAACTTTGAATCTTTTGAATTAGTTTGTAATTTTGATATTCTCCAAGCGTAGAATGTCGAGTTCGCAACTGCGAATAACTGGTTTTATCGATTAATATGTTTTCCTGCTTCCTGTGTTCTTTGCCATCATACGGGACGCGCTATGATGCAAGGTATGAACGATATCAGCTGTATGGAAGTTCATACACGAATATTTATTCGAACGATGGGCAATCATTAATTTCTGCGTGTTATTTTCCCTTGTGTTAGGCTTGCGCATGGATTTCAGAGTGATCGTATTATAGAAAATCGCGTTCATATTTCATGTCACCACTTCGGTTTCGTTGGAAACGTTGCTGATAAATGGAAGTCATTTGTCATTTCAGATCGATCCCTTAATTGATGAGCCACTCTTGGTCACGAGGTCTGCTACTCGTAAATATACGATGACGGTTAATTAGGTACTGTGAATACGCGCTGATTACCGTCCACAAGTTACCTAGTCGTTTTATTTCGCAAAGTGTCCACTGATGGATGCAAAGAATTCCTCGGGTATTTTACTTCGTCACGGCTCGCGTATACTTAGATTTGTTTCCAAAGTCCAGTTTTAACAAGAACATAATTCTTACATTTATATTTATCAAAAGTTAAAAGACCAAACATCGCTCGCAAGATAAACAACAACTTGTGCGAATAACGGGTAATTTACTATGATTAAAAGTAAAGATACTGTTGGAATCGAGCTTTTAAAACTACGTTATCTATGTAATAATCTACGATTGGAAAATCGAAAGTTTATTTGTAACGGTTCGCTCGAAGTTTTTACCACGGGCATCAGGTCGTTCTGGTAAAACGGATTTCTTTCTAATAGCCAGTTACTGCCACCACGGGATAAACGGGAACAACATTAGCCCTGATCGCTTCGACATGACTGAGAAAATCGAGCGCGATTACGTGCAATCCGTTGCTGATCTACTTGAAACCGAATGCGGTAACAAATTGATAGGAAATTCCCTTTATGGCTAATGGTGGTACAAGGTAAAAGCTCGCTCTCTCTTTTTTACCCCGGCAAATGGGTATGATCGAGTATCATGTTCCTTTCTATCGATGTAGTTCCAGGCAAACGGATATAGATTCCTTTTTAGGCGACGATTCCATGAGAATTGTAAAGAAGAAGAGCCGATCGAATCGTCGAACCGCATTCTAGAAATTCTGATCTCAATTTTTTTCTTTTTATTTCACGGAAATGGAAACCTTATGGAAATCGCTTCTAATTTAACACTCCGTATATATTCTCGCGAATAACAACGCGTGTAATAATTTTTTCCAGTAATTTCGCAGCGAATTCTCTGCATAGAATCCCTTTCGAATCAGCTTCTTTGAAAGTGGCTGAATTCTCGTTTCCTACAGCATTGCCGCCCACGATCTGTCCGCGTTGCCAATTGGCATTCCCCCGTTGATATTCGATCGAAAGTGTGTCGAACCAAAAGTGACACTTGGAGAGTCACGCGAGAAAAATCGGCCGGTGGAGGCTCTCATCTAGCACGTGCGTTCTTTCGACGCGAGGGATCGTCGAGAATGCAGTTGTACCGGTCTGTACTCGTGATCTACGTTGATTTCTGTGCTTCAGTATGAGCAACACGCGCCGATATCATTGCTCATAGCAGCCGAGTAATCGTGAAGTCGTTGGTATCGAAAAATCCCCTATTTTATTGATAATATTCTTCCGTACGGAGGAGAGCTTGTCGGTAAATACGATGGTTTTTACCACGAACCGGACCGTTTACGCGATTTACGCGCCGCCGACCGCACTTTGTATTCCGCTATTAGTTTTTACGCACCTTGATAAGATTATCGGTTGGGCTACGGTGCAACTACCCGCTCGAACGAATATCCTGTTTCCTCGGCACGGCCGATGCTAAATATTTGCGATGCAGTTTCTTCGATGCTTTGTACAGATATCGGTTAGTGCCGTTGTGCCGTGTCATTCGTCTTCCGCTGCTAACGATTATTTTCAATGGAGATTTTTTTGCGACCGTTTTATCGGACTTGACGCTCGTAAAGGATCGCGATTTGCGACTTGAAACTGCAACGTATTTCCACCTCGAGTTGTTCTTTCAGTGTGCTTTAACGTTGATATTGTGTTTGATCATCCGATGGTTTAGACATCGTTACGTGCCTACGTGCCAGATGCTTAATTGTTAAATTAAAGTATTACGTGTACGTTACGCGTTCTTAATTTATATCGGTGTAACGATCGAACAAAGTTTAACGTTTTGAATAAAAATGAAACTTGCGATACTTTGGTATTCAACCGATCGAAAAATCCTTCGACCAGAAAAATATTCACCGCTCGAAACAATAAACCTAGAACAAGATCTACATACTCGCGTGCAATTCAACTAAATCCCACACCAACGCAACACCGGTTATACGCTGGCTACGCAATCGTTCGATTGCACCAGGCAGACACTCGAAATATCGTAGAGCACGTTATATAGTCCTCGACTAATCGTGCTCTCGGTAAATCAACGCGAGTCGAAGATAAACGTATGTCCGCATTGTCTCCCAGCCACACGTTCGCGTCTCCGTTAGTGCTACCAACCGATCGAGCATATTATTCTCTTAGTTGGTACACCTGCGGGCATTCGAAACGCGTACACGTACGAGAGCTGTCCGTGGATTCACGCGATACCGATTTCATGTACGCCGGCAATCGTATAGATCGTGGCAATTAATCTAGCCCGCGAACGAGCCGCTCGAGTTTCACGAGGGGAAATTTACATTGGCCTGCTCGCGTGAACCTCTCTCCTCTTAACCGATCCGCGCCGCTTTCAACCGCCCAAGATTGGAAAAAATCGATAAGCGGATCGGCTATTGTAATTAGCCGGAATGATACGTTGCTCCAGGATTTATATTGGATTTTACGGGATCGGCAATTAGTCCTATATAGGATGATACGTCGGCTCTCCCACGGTTCGAGAGATTGCGCGAGGAAACACGCGCTATTGCGCTTCGTTTATTCCGCATCGAGCGTTTGGAAAGACGCTGAGTCTTTATCGATGTTGGACGAAAAAAATAAGTTTTAGTAGCTTACGATAAAGATCGTTATTTTAATATTTATAAGGTTTAAAATTATGTATATCGTAGATTGCCATTTTAGAAGTTGGAAATCCCCAGTCGAATATTCCAACATCGTCCGCCTAATAACCGAGTGGATTACATTTGCGTCGAGTCGTAAACCGTATAATTCCCGAAGCACCGAAGTCACATCGGATCAGCCCACGTCTGAATCCGTCAGATGGCCGCGCACTGAGCTTAATTAATCGAAACGGTTAGAATTAAATTGGCTCGTGATACCATTAAATTGGCGAAATATTGCCAGTTAGTCGTATTAGCTGAATATCTGATGCTAGGCCGGCAGCATAATTTGTCTAGACGATACGTATAAACTCTCGGACATTAATTCTCTCTCTATGCAACTTCTCCTCTGTTCGTGACCTTTGATTTTAAAGCTGGCTACGTGCACATGTGCTTTTAAGACCGAGATTCAGATCGCCGCTAGATACGCCGGTGGGTGGTCACGTTTGCTATCTAATTAATTGAAATGTTCGGTAGCCAGAGTCGTTACGCTGTGATCGAACGCAACTCGTAGCGCATAGAACCAGAAGAAACGTTTCTCCCTTCTGGTATATTAATTAGGCAGCTACCTGTATGCGGATCCTGCCAGCAATTTGTCTTCCAATGCTCGGCAAAATATACTAATTTCGTTGGCGATCCGTTTCGAGAAATCCCCAATGGATCGGTTAATTCAGCGGTGGAGCGCGCATCAGGCAGATATCGTGTACGTTGATCAACTGTCGTCGCGTTGCTGGTATTGGTGAGGAGACGTATATAGATCCTAGAGAAGTCGAGAGTGGATCTTGTTTAATTAATCGAATCAATGGCGAATGGCGTGGTAGCCAGATCTTTAATGTTACATTGATCGAGTCGCGTGTTACTCGCTCGTAACGCTTGCTCCATGTTGCTTAATTCGAGGTGATATATTGATCGAACAATGCTAATTAGGAGCCTCGTTCGGTGCGCAATCGTGCGTTTCTTCTTGTTATTTGTCCGTCTAGTTTGTCTAGTTTAACGATTGCATCGGTCAGCAGCGTTAATTTGTTCGCTGGAAAATATTTTCATCGAGTTTAGAGAAGCTTCTTCGAAAAAGGAGTCATTAAAAAGAATACGCTAGACACTTGGTCGTTCGAGATACTGAAACGGTTGAAATTTCTTCCTATATTTCTCTTCTTTATTTCTCTTGAATTCCGAATAATAATACGCTATAAAATGAAATCTTTAACCGTTTGAACGCGTTTTATCGTTTATCGCGGCGCAAAAACTCGACGATTGTACGAAAAAATGAGCGACAAGCGTAAAAAAAGCAAATCACGCGATTTATCGCAAAAAGAAGAGAGAAGCGCCCTGCTGCGCGCTGTCGTTTCCATTTAAAAATCGGCGCGCCAGTAGATTGTGCCGTTCGACGTCAGACTTCCGCGTCATGTATCAAACGGCTTATAAAAGAGCGTGCCTTTTTATCAGTTTTTCAGACCGTGGATCGACTTTATCCGCTCGTACGTGGTCCAGATCACGCTCAGATATGCCGCTGGCCGGTAATGAAGGTACGTTTTAGTGACGTTCGCGATATACGTCGCAAACCGCCTCGTTAATTAACCGGCCGGAACTCGAGCGCCATCACCGCGTGCTAGTAAAGCAATTATTTATTGGCATGTATGCCGACCCTTTCTGTAAGCACTTAGCTGACCATACGTTTCTAGTCGTCGAGCTACAGTCTAGCGTTGGGACGTGTCGAACCGTCCCGTTCTCTAACGCTTTCTCAGCCCTTTTTCCGGAAATTACGTTCTCGCCGTCGAAGGTAATGCGCGCAATCGCCCCCTTCCCATTTCGCGTAATTGTTCTGGATTTTCTATGTCTCTATCGTTGGAATAGTTCCGCTTTTTGTTACCATCCACGGTAAGCAGAGCAATTTATTACTCTGGAAGCATTAACGCCGCGGTCAGTTGTACGCGTTACTGCGTATGATGCGTCCGGTCTTTCAACGATCGGGAGTCGGCAAATTCTTCCACCTGTTTCTTGCTTGTTCGTTCCATAAGCTGTTTGTGCTATGCAGTAGAAATATCTTTGAATCTCAGAGAGTATCGAAGAGTTGTTCTTGGCGAATACGATTGGCGAATGAATGGCCAAAATGTATCGCACCGCTCACTTATCTACGGATGACTTGTAAGTTTGGTATGTGGAAGATTGCCGGAAAATACGTCCAAGAATTGTTGTTGGTCGATCGAGTGCCATAGATTACACGTGTTACGTTATATGTGGTTTTATGACTCCTTTACGAAGATGCTGACAATACCTGTGGTCTATAAAGATGCGAACACTTTCCAATAAATCAATTCCAAGGTTCCCGCTTTGTCACTTGCGTCAAAGAAAAGTAGGTTTTATGAAACTTCCTTTGAACGTTACTTAGTTGCTTGGTCGAAGCAAAATTAATTTACAAAGCATTAAGAAATATCTAGTGGTCGTTACTGAACGACCCCGTAAAACGAAACGTACGACACAGACAGTTTTTCTAATAATCCGATAAGAACTGTTTGCCGTGTCGAAAAATACGTCAGAAACTTTTCTCATCTCTTTTCGACCAACGTAGCAAAGAGAAAGAAGCATCTATTTCGAATGGTCAGTACTTTTATTCTCGCTAATCTTTATACGATATCTTACTTCGATATTTTATATTTGAACTTTTGCTTCTAAACGCTTTCGCGCGTTGAATCAAGATTTAGAAACCTTTTAACACTCTCTAGCATCGGTCTATCTGTTTTCCCGTGGCCTCCGTGTCTCCTGATCCGGCAAGAGCACCGTCACGTATCTCGTGCCATCTTTCCCTCGGCAAATCGCTATCGATCGCGATCGCGGTCGTGTAGGAACATTACGTTGAAATTGCACTATCCGTTTGACCCCACCGCGGGATCGATCGTCGTGTCGATCTCGTTCCTCTATCTCTTTCTTTCTTTTCGTCGAGTGGTTACACGTTTGTTGGTTCGCCTGTGTCCAGACTAGGTTCGATCCTTCCGCTCATGGCCCATTTTCCTACTGAAATTGTACTGGCTATCTCTTCCGGGATAACTCGACTCGATGACAGGGCTCGGTCGACCTGAAAATGTTTCCTGATGGCTCGATTATAGCGGAGTTGTTTGATCGAGAAGACGGTTAATATAATTAAATTCGAATGCTGGAAATGGTTCCAGACTTGGCTGATCGTATTACGATGACAGTGCCTCTGCGTTCTACATGCATATGATTCAGCTTTCTTCAAGAACGTTCATTTCCACAGCTTGCATACCGTAGAGTAAATTTCCCGATCTATTCGAGGAACGAACGACATCGAATTGAAGTCTTAAAATAAATTTGTCAGCGTTGTCAGCAAGCCGTTTAATCGTAGCGGACGAGCATTCTCGGCAATCGTTGTAAATACGTGAATACCGTGCCGTGGCTTCGGATCTGCGAGAATGCACCAAGATAATTGTGCTTTCATCGTAAAATCGTCGAATAAAAAGCTTGCAGCGAAGGGGCGGTGGACAGTGGTTGATTTGGATGGTCGATGACGTCAAACGAGGCAACGTGGTTATTTTCAGAGGAGGCAGAGATCACCGGTATGAGAGGAGAGAAGCGAGGTCGAATCTCATGCGACTCGACTTCGGGTCAGCTCGATCTGCTCACGCGAGTCACCCACGCCACCCTCTTTTTCTTGGCGACGATCCAGCGAACGGCGTCGCTGTCGCGTTCAAGATCTGCTACAATCGCGTTTGATAATACCTCACGGGAAAATTGTTGTCTTCATAGTCGTGTCACGATTTCATTTCGATCGTACGTCGTTCTTACTTTTCCTCTTTTTGATTTCATTGAAATTGACGTGATTTTATTTTCCTCTAAATCGATTAATTACGTATGGGAAGTAACAGCGAGCTTCAGTTATATTCGAGGAGATGTTTAAAAAATATTTTTCTCCTTAAATAGTTAAATTAATTGCTATTAACTACCATAAAAATGCAAAAAAATAAAAAGAAGTTGGTATCCACTTTTGCCAAACTGCCATCGATTTCTCAGAGGCTCGGTTCCCGTAACAGCGAATCTCTGGATGATCCTTGTATCTGTTCTGTTAGAAGGCTTACGTTCGATGCTCCGAAGCTGGAACAAATTTCTACGGCCATTATTGCTGACTTATTCTGGTGTATCGAGCGTTTCGCATTTCGTAACGGCGAAATATCGTCATTATTCACGTCTTGTTAAAGTGGCCCGAAGAAGGCGATAGAAATTTCTATACATCGGGCTGGGACCAGTGGCGCAAGTGGTAATCGTTGCTAATATCTGCCATGTTACGGCTATTATCATATTTCACTGGGACGTAGCAGTAAATTCTTTCCGTGGCCAAGTGGGAGCGCATTACAGGGCGTTTCAATCGGCCTCTTTTCAGGCCTCTGTCGTGTCCTGAACCGGAGAACCGGTGTGCCTTACCTTTTGCACTCTTTCACGTGTCTCTGATAGACACGCGAGCGTTATTCGCCTTCTCGCGGATCATCCCGTGCCTCTACCGTGGAACGCGATCCACGAAACGCTTCCTCTTCTTATCGATCCCTGTGGAATCGTAGAAATATACTATCAATTTTTGATATTTGTCGGATAATCCAATTTTACTCGTCTTTCGCGCGCAAATGGATCTAGATCTCGAAATAGGTTTAAAGGGAAAAGGCATAAAACGATGGCGTATACCGTCTTTGAACATGGAACGACGCGTGAAAGTCGATAGAAATCATCTAGAAACCGTTCGAACTTAATGATCCGTATAACAAAACAGCAGAGAATAAGAGAAAATAGTGTGCCATTGGTTGGCACGCGTATCGAGTTTCAATTGCATCGCGATTACATTCACTTTCCCCGCTAATTCGTAATCGTTAGGACAGCCGGTACGAGATGGTCTGTGCGTGCAGCATCCACGGGGGCCAAGATTATTTTCTAACGAGAGATGTGCGTGGCGGGTATTATTTATAGAATAGCGTGGAGACGTTCCGACAAATTGCATAGGTGAGCACGGTAAGCAAGCTGTAGCAAGATGAATTCTCGTTGCGCGGATCTCGTAGATCATGATCCACGAAACGCAGGCTGCTCGAGTTCCCGCAGGTTTCTGTTCCCTCTGCGCTGCGTGGGTGTCGTGCTTGGCAGGGTTCCAGGACTCGTGGGAGGCTGACCAGGCCTTATAGACTGACCTCAGCCTCTGACCTCACCCGAAATAGTCTCTCGTTCCCTGGCTCGTCTCTTCTGCATTTCTATTTCGGAATTTTCCCCTCTTGCACAACGGGAGACTGAGAAAGAGCCGCGGCAGACCACTCGGCAGTTTCTGGAGTACGTATGTTTCCTCGTTCGTTGTGTTGAAATTCGGTAATCGCATCGGTCGATATTTTCCTTCTAGGAAAATCTGTCCTCGGTAAATAGGCGAGATACGTTCTCGGTATTGTGAAATTGATTTTCGCGAGCGAACGGTTATGACAACCAGTGCACAAAATTTATGATCTTGGGAAATCTATCGTCCGATCAAAGGAAACGACTCGATCATCGAATTCCGCAAATCCTAACGATCCAAAAAAGATCGACGATTAATCGACTCTGAATCGAACGTCGTCTATCGATTATCTCCGCAAGGCCTATCTTTAACCAGGCGTCAACCTTCGCGGAGTGCGTCCTTCCTGCTCGAGACCGTCTATTTTCTGCGTAACCCGCATCCGAACCTGACATCCGTGAAACAATGTCTCGTGAACGACTCGGATCAAGCGGATCGTCCGCCGTGGAAACGTCGGATTTCGCGTAAACGGCCTGACGTGTTCTGTCAGATCTCTCGGCGCAGCTATTTTCAGAGGCGTCGTTTTTCTCTTTGGCGTGGACGGTAGCGAGTAGTGGCGAGGAATTATGACGTGGGCCGCATGCTACGGGTAGGTAGGTAGTTCCATTAAGATGCAAATTTGCCAATAATTTCGCCGCTCGGCCGCTTGTCGCCCTGCTCGCGTACCGGCTCGTAATCGTTCATGCCTCCACTGGATCGGCCGCAGAGAAGAGGAGGAGGAAGAAGAAGATGAAGAAGAAGAGAAGGAAGAAGAAATAGAAGAGAGAGAGAAAAAGAGAGAAGGGAGAGGCAGAGACCGTTTTCCAATTCCCCGTGCATCACGGGCGCCTACGACGCCGAGAGTTAATTATTGTCTTGGGGATTTAATTGCCCGCGTATCGCGATACCCCGTTCCTTTTACGGGGGGAGAGGTTCGATGTAGGAACGGACCGTAAACACAGCGCTGCTTGGTTGCTTGCGTGTGGCGTGGAAAGCTGGATCGCCACGCTGTTCTCTAGTATGTAGTACCAGTATCTGTTACAAGTTGATGTAGCAGATATTTCGTTTGTTTGGCTGATTGTCGGCGCTGCAACGTATATCGAGTATCTGTTGGAGAGACACACCCCGTGAACTTCGGGTCAGACGCAGGTCTTTCGCCTGGTTGTTCCAAGGAAGTTCTCTGGTGGAGATGTTAGAGCTAATGGTTGAAGAGATCGATCGGAAATGTAGATGCGGTGATTCTGTTCAGGCGTTTCTATTTGGTTTAATACGTTAGGGAAGATACGTTCGCGAAGAAAATATTATTAGGAAAATATAGAGATAGAGATAGAGATATTTCGTTTATTCATAGATACCCATAAAATATCTGCGATATATGTTATTGATGTTTATCAATAACGTTATAGTTGGCAGTCTCTCTATTTCTCCGGTCGATAGAGATAGGAATCTATATTCTTCTGAAAAGAAACTCCGCTACAAATATTTACAGAGTATAGAAAAGGTCAGCTTAAGATATTTTCGTTAGTCTATGTTTACTTCATTTATTAGACTGTCCGGGATATTTTACAAGTAACAAAGAAAAGAATACAATTGATATCAAAAGACTTTAAATTTCTAAATTCATTGCATCAAACAGATTTTGCTGTTTCTCAGCCATTTTTTAAACGGAAGAATTCTTTAAGATATTGCTCGCTCTTCAATCTCGATAATCATCGTAAATTCTTCTTAAATCTCCGAAAGAATTTCATAGAAAACGTAGAAAAACAGATTAAACAAACAAACTTGCAAAGTTATGGTTATCAAAGGTGTCTGTAGCAGAACACAAAGATGTTACTAAAACGTATCGTATTATGCACACGTGAAATGGAACTCGCAAGAAGCTCGAACAGCACCAGATTCGTAGATTAACGAAACGATCGTGTATAAATGACGTTAGCGTCATAGTCGAAGATATTGCACTTTTTCCATAGATCACAGGCGGACCTATAAAAGCACGAGAACCGTTCCTAGAAGTTCTTCGATTATCGTTTTCCAACATAGAACTCTATAAATTCTCTGAAAATTGCGTTTTAACTCGAACGGTCATCTCCTTTTTTGCATCTTAATCAACCTGCCTCAAGCATCATTTATTATGCAAATCAAATAACAACTTTGTCGACAAATTCTCGTATGCGCAAGATACACCATGTACTTTTCCAGCAACTCGAGTACCAACCAGTAAATACGTTGATAATTCTTAACTCATGCTTGTCTGGAATTTTATGCAGTTGCCATGAACACCGATAGATTATAGTTTAAATGTATTATGTATGCGTGACCAGAGATCGTATTTCATACCTTCATAGTCAAACATCATTGAGATATTAATGCTGTACGCAGCGCGTGCTTCTAATATCGAACTAGTCGGCCGATAGTCTTTCCAGGCAGTGACCTGACCGGACAATGCTGGCGCGTACACTCGGAACAAGCGCCCTCGAATTCGATCGTTGAGAAAAAATAACTACGCGGTTTCACCTGCGATCGTTAGTTTGCGATAATAGGCGATTTTTGGTGTAAAAGGAATTTTTTCGCAGCGATGCGAAATAGTTGCTGGACAACGAAATTTGTACGCGTGTTCGCGTCAAAGTGGACATTCCGCTTGGCGAACGCTATAAATATTCCACTAGGAACATTCGACTGTGAATATATTCTACTGTGAATATTTTACTACGAATGTTCCACTGCGAATGTCACTAAGTGGCAACGAAGTGTTTACTTGCGGCAAATTTGTAGCGACAGCGAACCGAACGCGTTGAAGAGTTAAATAAAACTGTCGCAGGTAAAAGCATCATAAATTCGCAATCTTGGCGAAAATTTTTCACG
Organism: Bombus affinis; assembly: GCF_024516045.1. Classification (NCBI taxonomy): domain Eukaryota; kingdom Metazoa; phylum Arthropoda; class Insecta; order Hymenoptera; family Apidae; genus Bombus; species Bombus affinis. The sequence goes on along the minus strand of NC_066355.1, from coordinate 10,717,782 downwards.
TCGACGTGAACAGACGCATAAACTACGTTTATTTTACATTGACTCGCCATGAAAATTGTCTGCCGTATCTCTTCTAGATTTAATTTTATACTTGACTTTCTGCAGATTGATCGTTCTATCTAAATGAAAAAATCACAATTCCTCTTGTCTACGAAAAGTACATTTTTCGTTTATGGGATTCTCGAACGAATTTTTGCGACGCAGGCAGAACAGCTGAACTCTCGTAGGCATTGCTATCGCTTTTCCAATCTCGTAAGCCAATATCGCTGATTCCCCAATGGTACGAGAGTACTTAGGCTAGAAACCCTCGGCCCCGCTCGTAGTCTAACGTATTTCCAGGGATATCTAATTACTTGAACGATCTAAGACCGAACACCTTCACGCGCACGGCATCAGCTTTGCATGGCGTTTCCTATTTTCAACGCGATTAACACACCCGTTGCATATACCTAAGTGAAACACGGACTACGAGCTTGTACACGTGTAAAGCGAGAGAATACAACTGGTCAGGATTTTCGAAACTCTTATCGAATTAGTCAATGACGTGGAAAGTGGATGAGAGTAGCGTGGAATTTTATTATTGCTTCGTCGAAGATTTAAGCGAGTATTCCACTTCAAAACGCGTATTTTAAGTAGATTTTTACGGAAGATCTATGCACATCGTGTTTCGGTAAGACTCGCCGACTGTTTGAAAAGAACGAATTGAAATTGACGGGGAAAGATACGAGCGTAGAGGAGAGAAGAAAGATCAGAAGGGAAGAGAAGAAGTAAGAAAGAAAAGGATAGAAGTAGAAAGGTAAGAAGAAGAAGAAGTAGCCGTCACCCTATCGCGTTATATGTAACATTCGCACAGTTAACGTTAACGCTTCGTGACACCAAACGACCTGATACTTCACAGTTGCAGTTCAAAATTCCACGACGTTTTTTAAAACGACAGCTGCTCGAAAAACGACGTTTGTTCGTTGAAAAGAAATCCATTATGCGAACGAACGATGAAAACTGGATCAGTCGTGTAACAGAGATCCTGTTCTGGGAACGATCGTCGCCAGGTTGATCACCGACGAGGATGAGTTGCCGCTGGTATGAAAAGTCGAGGACCTGCACACTCTGCGATCCGTGGAACGAATGTTAAGTCGCAGATGTTATCGTTCCAGATATTTACTGGCTTGCGAGCCATCAGACCGTTCCAGATTAATGGCGCGATCGGTAATGAACGTGGCAGCAAGGGCCACGGCAATCACGGCTTCTTGGTACCACAAATCCCGACTTCCTTGTACCCTCGGGCTCTCCGCGTCGGTTTATCGTATATGCACGTGTGCATACGCCGCGTCCATACGCATTATTATCAATACGGCCTCGTCGTATATGAAACTTACATGAGCGCGTATTCTTCTCCATGTTTCTTTGATGTCGACGAGTAAAAGGGTCTCGCTCCGATAGAAAGCTTCCTGTAGTGGTCGTATTATTAACGTGAAAGTTGCTGCTCGTTAGTGGTCGCTAGCATAAATATTGATTCAGTTATTAATATTCCTATGTTAGTTATTGACGTTTATTCCTGGAGAATGAATAATTACCGTATGCAGTAGATCTCTAGATATCGAAAGAAATGACATTTTTTGATATCTGGGACGCAGGGTTAAAGTGACAGCGAGATTAGCGAATTCTGTGTCGCATTTTGATTGAAATATTCTTCTTGGTGAATGTGTGCTGCGAAGATAAAACAACGATAGATATTTCATCGCCACGATCTCCGAGCAATCTATTATAACGCTACAACTATGGTATCCAGTGGTACGAGTAAAAAGATAGTATACGTATCACGTCATAACACTTTAGAGAACTTTTTCCTTGCGATGCGCACGATCGATCGACGAATGGCCATAAAAAGTACGCTATATAGCGTTCGAAAAATCCTGATCGAACATACTTACGTAGCGAAGCTGTGTAAAAAGCCGCGTACGGGAATGGAGAACAGTGTATCACCGGTTGATGGGAACACCGGCTACATCGAATAATACAAAATTCAGCGACTTATCTGCGTGCTCGTACGGATGGGTCTGGTGCAACGCAGCATTTGTTCCAATCTAGGCGGCCTGGGGTAATAAATATGCCTCTCTGGCTGATATAATGCGAGCGTGGGTTGGTACCACTGGAATCAGTCGTCGCAGCTGCTTGATTTACGCCATATGCCGCGATGCATCACGGGACTATCGTTCTGCTTGCATTTTGCCGACCGAAAATAGGTTCGACTCTCGTAACTCGATGCTGTCTCCTTCCGTTTCGCTCTTTTCGTTCTTCCTCTCCTGCTACGGTGCAACAGGAACGCGGGCGGGTTAGGCAGTCGATCCATTTCTTCCTAAATCCTTTTCTCCGCTCTTATCCTACCCTCGAGACTGCCTTATCAAGTGTCGTTTGTTTTCACACGTAGAGAACCGCGTTCTCCGTGTCTACCGCTTCTTCGGAGGACCGTTGGTTCGCTATCTTCCGCTATTGGTGCTACGATTTAGAGTTTGAACAGAGTTCCTTTCCTTTTAGCCTTTTATTTAGCTTCGTTTTTCGTTTATTTTCTATCCCTTTCTTTGTTTTCCTCGGCTTGTTTTTTTTTTAAATTCTTCTCTATATACTCGATCTGTTCGTAAAACAAACGAAATGACTGTGCTCCGCAGTCAGCCTTCGTCGTGTAAAATAAAACGACACAATCCCTTAACAAGTCAAAAATAATACTCGTCTGCTTGGACTCATCCCCTGAATCTGCCATTCGAAGCAGCATAACCCCTGGAATAACGCTGGAAGAAACATGCGGCGTCAAAAATGACGTTTCCACGAACCAGTTCTCGACGGCGCGAATCGCAAGTCGTGCACACGGACGCGATCCGAACCAGGGACTTATCGACGGGCTTGGTCCCGTGAGCTGATACTCTGCGCCAAAGCGAAAAAACAGGAAAAAAGAAAACACAGCGTACATCCCGTGGCGTGGAGGACGGAATATCGCGTGTCGTTCTACCCCGAGCATTTCAGCATTTTATGGACGCGGTCAGCGAAGAGCGAGGAAGAGAGAAAGGAAGAGTTGGCCTGGCGTACGAGGTCGTGGTTGCCGTGCAACAACGTGCACTCTTCTCTCCGTCTGCCATTCCTTTCGTCTTCTTCTTCTTCTTCTTCTTCTTCATCTTCTTCTTCTTCTTCTTCTTCTTCTTCTTCTCCTATTCCTGTGGCCTCTGTCGTTGCTCGGTCTTCGGCGATTCGACCTCCATGGACCGGTTTCGACCCGTGGCTACCGGCGTCAATGAAAAACTCGACTTATGATAACACTATGGGGCTGGATCTCGAATCGAGGCCTCTGCAAACCGAGACGGTCCCCTCTGATTGGAACACCGAACCGTGCTCCACTCGAGGCTACCGTAATTACTAATTGCCACCGTGGCTTAATTAGCGATTCACGTCATCGCGGTCGGTTCATCAGCGCTTTCTGACCCTCAGCCACTTTCTTCTTCTTCTTCCTGCTACCGCGGTCCACGATCGTTTTTCATCGCGGAATCGTGAAAGTCACCGACTCTGTCGACGTTCGTTCCGTTCAGATCCGAAGGAAACGAAGAGAGAATTCCTCGTACGGTGGATGCAATCCCGGCTCTTCAGGATTGCTTCATTAGACGGCTGCACCTGCGCCACGTTCGCTCGCTTCCCGTCTCCTTCGTGATTTCGACTGCCTTGTTATTCGCCCGTGTTCCTTTTTACGCTTTGGAATAGCTCGCGCCCAGGTAACGGTCGTCCAATACTTGAGGTTTACTCTGCATTTTGATACAGAGAATTACGTAGCAAAGGCGTGCAAGAAGATTTGGTGTTTCAGTGTTATCAGAAGAATTTAAATATCGATTTTGACGTGCGAAGGATCAGATTCTAGATAGTCGTACGACTGCATTTGGAAGCACCAAGTAAACCGTTATTTTCATCGGAAGCGTAACTGTAGTTACGATTTTTTCAACAGATGTATCCTCGTCTCTTGAAACGGAGAACTCGGAGCAGGCAGGAATAATTTATTCTCAACACCAGAATTCCGAATGAGAACCAATTTTAACGAAATGCCGCGTCTATCGAGGATCTAGCCAAAGACACTGGACACGTACCCGTTGCCTGTTCGTGACCGTACGAGCGGATCGGCGTGAACGAGCTACCGGGGGCGAGGAAAGCTCGGTTCGTTAGCACCGGTCGTGAATCATGCCAAAAACACGATCGCGATCCGAAACGGGATAAATATCCTCGGTTTGGCCGGATCGACGGATAGGAATGCAGGCTCGGTCGTATGTAGATTACCGAAGGCCCTCCGGAATCGATATATACACACTGTGGCGCGTATGTACATCGAGAATGGTAAAGAGAAAAAGAGAGAGAGAGAAAGAGAGAGAGAGAGAGAGCGCACAGTAGAGATCGGATAATAGCCCTCTATGCGGTGCAGCAGCCAGGGCAAGCCAGCCATCGACAAATGGCCGTGGCCATGCAATAAACAAGCGGCGCAATTAAGAGAGCAGGTTAATTAATGTGGACCAACTAGGAGGAGAAGGGTCTCCGCTCCCTTTCCAATCTTTCTTTCTCTTTTCGTCAGCCAGTTTCGCTCCTCTTTATCCCGTTCTCTTCTCTTCTCCTTCTGTGTTTCCAACAGTCTGCCTCCTTGTTTCACGACCCGATCTTTCTCTTTCTCTTTCCCTTTGCCCTCTCCTCGGGTTCGTCCTCCCTTTCTGTCGGCGTAACCACCGGCGTGCACGGTAGTTATCGAGAACCGAACCGACCTTTTTTTGCGGTACCGGGGCGCACACACGGCAGTCAGGACGTCACGGGATTTTCTTCTGTCCTGGCTGACGTGCGGCCAAGAAGAAGAAGAAGAAGAAGAGGAAGAGGAAAAGGAAGAGGGAGAGGAGGAAGAGGGAACAGCAGAGAAGAGTAGAATAGAGAGAGGGGTGGCACAGGGAGATGGAGACGGTGGCAGGATATTCTGGCTATTCGTGAAATCGGTGAAATCGATTCGACACAGGGACCATGCCACTCGTAAATCCTGCTTTACGGGTTTCTCTCCGCACCATTCTTCCGATGTGATTTCGCCCGAGAGCCAACTGAATGAAGCTTGCGATCTTTGTGAGTCGACTGTCGACGACTGTATGAAATTGGAAGAATTGATTCTGGTTAAATGTTGCTTCGTTTTGCTAAAGGTTTCAGAGCAGGGGTAAATTAAAGAGGATATAACGAGTTGTTAGATACCGTAGGAATTTTTTACATACCTTTTGTACCCGTCTCTATCTACCTTTTTTATTTAAATTCATATACTTGACCGTACGATTTTCAGTTAAAATTCCAATATAAATATATACTTCTCCTAAATAGTTATTAAAAGCTCACGTTAAAACATTAGTTATTCAGGTAAATGATTTCAGAATTAGGATCTTGCAGGAAAATCGAAGATTAATTATCGAACCAACTACCAGAAGAAGCTTGTTTGTTATTCGATAATACACACATTTTTCAGATCAATACGGATATCGAGCATGAAAATTGAAATCGATACGAGATCACGGTTGAATAGAAGCTGTATCGTTTGCATCGATGTTGCAAATCAGATCATCGACAAGGAATTCTTAATGGTAAACACGTAACGTTCAGCCGGGGCATATGTTGCAACGATAATCTTATTCGTAAGCGCAAAGGAAATTGCGCGTGAAACTTGTCGACTGTATGTGTTCATGGCTGTATTAGATATCGATTATGGAGAACGTATCGCGCATAGACGTATGCTAGTGATCATGATAATTATCAGGCATTTTGCGTGGGCATTCAGCCGTGTTCACTGACATTTTGACGTTAACGCGGGAATTGGAAAACAGAAATCAGATACGCTTGGATCGCTCTGCTTCAGCTCGTCGAGGCAGGTGTTAATGAAATCCTCGTGTTCGCGAAGAAACAATGACTCAATCCTATCGTGGAAATATTCATTGGCGCGTTATTGTAAATTTTTATTAACAAACGTACTATTCGAAGCTTAGATGGAAATATTCGCTTGTATTTTTTTTGTGAAATTCCTATCGATACAACAGGTTTGATTAGCAAGGGAGATTGTTATTTTCCTATCCATCATGGACAAACTATAATTCCAGCGTTAAATTATCACATATCTGTTAAAATAGGCAGGTAGCATATTTCTGAATTAATTTATCCCAATGGATCCCTAAAATATGTGTTTTACATAGCTGACTGAGGGATTAATAAATAAGATAGATAACAGATATTACAAATTGTAACGAGTTATCGCACCCTGCTATTCTAACTGGTGTAAATTCAATCGGGTAACTATCAGCGTAATGAAACCAAAAATTTACCACTATATCGTATATTTTCTGTTACTGACATCTGTAGCGACACATGAGTAAACAGAAGATTTGAATCGGGAGAAACTCTTATTATTGTGCCTTGAAATACCAACGTTGTTTTGGTTTGCTAGGTTCAAAGGTAAACAAACTCCGGACAAAATATTATCGCCGCTATTTGTAATCATCAACCGGAGTTACATTCGAACTTTTCATAATAACACCGGTCGATACAAATAGACGAACTTGTTCTCTAGCACAATCGGTATAGCGAGTCATAATGTCGAATAGCGAGCGTATAGTTGAGCGACGATTACGACCGGCATACACTATATTTGTACTTGTACTTAAAATGAGTTCGATATAGCTAATTACAATTTTATCACTCGTCCCTTTAATAAACCAACGCGTATAATAAACCACCTCGCATCAAACAGTCGGACAAAAATGCTATCGTTATTACACGAGTAATTAACTTCAGGCGGGAAATAAAGATGCGAAGAAAAAATGGCTGAAAAACCATGGACTTTCGAGAGAAACCCTCGTCTCGTTAGACGAACGATCGCTCCAAGAAGGAATGAAAGTAAACGAACATTTCCTCCCGAGACCACATTCTAGATTTCACGTAGTTCCGCCTATTGTCGGCTTCAAATACGATTTCTACGTTTATGGAAAAGTCGGCGCGCGAAAAGCCATCCGATTTGGCGTTCGCGGAAGAGAACCGCGGTATCCAACGAGGAAATTGCGGAGAACGTGTTGCGGAGCGTACGATCCTCTCTTCAAGGCCGTGTTAGACCTTCACCTCTTGACACGACAGTGTATTCGAAGGCTCGGCTGGATATAACATGGAATACCATGGGACTTATGAACCATACACACCCCGGTACTTAAAACATACTTGACCCTAGCCACGCTATTCAATCACCTACACAAGCTCGTTAGAAATACCGCTCTGCTCCATTTTATGTCGTTTTTTCCTCCGAGTCTATCATTACGACTTCTTCTAATTTTCTCCTTTGCAATCCATTTGAATTAATCTTCGTAATGGTCTTCGGCGAGTCTGCTCCTTTTCGAATGCTTTGGAACCTTTCTACGGATAGCAAAGTTGTTAAAACATTATATATTTTTAAATGTGAACGATAAAAAGCTGTAAGAATTGAATTATTCGCTTTTAATTGCAAGCAGTCAGGAGTACAAACACGCGGTAGTATCTGAATTAATGGGAGTTAATGGAACGCATTAATTATTAGAGAATCTTATGACGTTGTAATGATAGGTCGTACGAACTATGCAAAGACATTTCAAGAAGTAATTTGAATTAGCAATTCGCGGTGACTTAACGATTCAAGGAATTGTATTATGATAATCCCGTTCGGATTGTATTGTATCGATGCTAGTGTGCAATGTCGTTTTATTGCCTTCAGAAATCTTCCGCTTCTATGAACTCGTCTTCGAAGAAATAGAGTCGTTATCATGAATCTAATTACGATCGGTTATCTGTATAAAATTGTACGTTTTATGCTATGATTAAAAATAATTTTAAATTCTAACGTACACAGAAGATTAGCAACACTCGTTGTTACTTTTACGTAAATCGTTTATAGCGAATAGTATGGGCTATAGCGTATTGTTCTCTTGATACGAAATCTCAATAATTAAGTAATTAATATTTTTCCCCTTTAACGAGTTTTCAATATTTGAAAGTTTATATTCCATCGACTCTCTCTCTTTCTCTTTTAAAATTAGCGGTCATGACAAACTCACAGACTCTGTTTCTACTAATTTTCTACATTTACTCGCCCGTTATGTTCGATAATTTGTAGACTTAATCGCAAGCCAATTTAAACGAACGAGCCCTAAATGACGGACGCAGAACTCCTAGATTGGCATCTGTACAAGCACGAATTGCGAACTGTACTGCGTAACTTCGTTAATCAGATAAGAATCGACGCTTTCTCCGCGACACAATCGTTGACAGGAATTTCAACTTAGACACCGAGAAATAATGCTTACCATTGCTGAACGTTCGAAGCAAATGTCAGAATGGGAATACGTTGTGTCGTAATTTACCGGCAATTAATATATCCGCGGCTAATGCTTCAACTCAGCATTCAAGGATCAATCTTTTCCATTCGTGGATCGTATGCTTGTTCGAAATAGATCTTTATCGCGATATCTATTCTTGGAAGATAAAAGTTTATGATTTATTCCGAGACCATAGGTAGACAATTTCAAAGAAATAAGAAATGGCTAAGATTGTATTACTTTTTTGTCAAAATATCTGGAAATTTATTGAAGCCACAACTTAATCAACACTGTCTCGAAGCAATTGAAACACTAAATTGCAGGGCACGCTTCAAAGAATGTTACCCGCTATCTTCGGATCGGACTTAATTAAGCCCCTATCACCCCTATTATTACTACAGACACGATAGGACATCTTATCTAATAACTTAATCGGACATTAAATCATCGTTTGCCTACTCGTGTTTCCGAAGATGAAAAAATTCCAGGTCAATTATTAAGCAGCATAATCTGACGATCTACGAAATTATACCGAAGATAAACGATCCTCGTTAATTTATTGTAAAATCGTGACAGAAATCGTTAATTGTCAACGCGTTTAAAGATCTAGACCACCTCTTCATCTTTTTAAACGAGTTCTCCGTTATAAAATATTTTTCTAGCGCTTTTCTTGTCTCTCTTAACGAATGTATCCTTTTATATGCATATCGTTCTCTTTTTTTTTCTTTTTTGGATTATCGAAATATTAAAATTACTCAGAGTCGATACAATTTCAACACACGATTCGTTCCCATAATTTACGATTCCCGGACTAGCCGCATCAAGCACTTAATAACCATGAAGCAGTACTTAGAGTGACAAATGTGCACGCGTAAATAGAAGACACGTGCAAAGGGGACAAAAGGGAATTCGCGAATGGTTTAAACGTTGCCAACAACGCTAATCGCCTGGGACCACCTACCAACTCGTGATTTCATAATCGACGCTCGCGGCACGAGGATACGCGGCGCGGCCTGCGTGTGTCATTATCTTCGACGTTCGAGTTTCAATTAGCTCGGCAATGCGCCTCGCGAGTATCGACCTCGAACCGTAAGAATCCAAATGAAATACCGTTGATTAATGTTTAAACGAACTTGGTACGCGATTCGGCCATCCGCTGATCTCCTTTTCCAGGAAATCATTTCTGTGATTGCAGATTACATACCGATGCTTCTTTAGAATGTTAAGTAAAGAGAAATCGTTTGCCTTGTGTGGTTTATTAAATGCAGCAGTGGTTAATCTTTCTTGCTTTCCTTGACTTCCAATTATTTTTGGCCATTTCTCTTAATTGGACAGTGCTAATCGAAAAAGTGTAGTTTTTTAGCTTATATTATTGTTTGTATAATAATATAAGAACGCTTATTCTTTTTTATTATTGCTACGAAAAGGATGCTTCGTTCTTGCTAAAATGTAATCAATCATATTCGAATTAATTTTCAACCGTTTATCTGGAAACCGTTTTAATTATATTTTTTGTCCGACGGAGGCTGAAATTTGTTTTCTTACTTTGCCAAACGAAAGTTCGGTTTATCGACATCGATGATTAATTCACAACGAAAATTCAGTTATTTTTGAAAATACGGGAATCCAAGTATCATTTATCAAAGTCCTCTAACCTGTCACTGCTTCATTCATTAAACATTCGTTTAAAATCTTCCTTCAAGAATTTACAATTTCTGTAACCTTACTTTTACTCCAGCATTCTCATACTTTTTTCAATCTTTTCTCATTAACCTTCGAAGAGTTATCTCATCCTTGTCTGCCACTCGGTTCGCATGGGTGCTAAAGGGCGCTACTGAACTTTGACTCGGCGCATTAATATCTCTAGTTGCGCCACTTTTTCCCCGATTAGTCACAAGTTATTTTCTTCATCAATACCGAAAGGTTACGCGCGTTACTTGTGAGAACCGTGATGCATAATGATGGTGATCGATTGCTCCGCCACATAATCAGTTGGCATTGCGGCGCGAGGAACGCGTTCCCCGTGAATGTCAAGAACCGATTCCTAGAATTCCAGTTTAATAGCACGCGTATGTGCGTGTACGATCGCGGGAACACTAGAGAAAATGTGATTCGACATTGTTTATCGTCTTGACTTGTGCACACTCGCTATTTCCCTTCAGTCGCTCTACTTCATCGAGTATATCGGATTAATCCATTAAAAACAAGCAGCGAAACAATGCTTAAAAGTCACGTGATATTATCGAAAGGCGAATGGAATCGTAGAAATTTTCAGCTACGTCGTATTAACGTTACGCGACATTAAAATCGGAAGATCGACAAAAATGTACTTGTCATAATCTTCACCTGTAATTTTTAATTCTAATGGAACAAGAAAGAAATTAATTTATCACAACACTTTCACCTGCGAACAAAACCACGATTAAATGAGTTTGTTACAGTTATATTAGTCATTCAACTTTTCCTATAGCCCAATCACTCTTTGCCGGTGTACCTTTCTGTCTGTCGATCGTTTCGCGTCAATGTCGTTCCTCGTTCGAATGTCCCGCTCACGATCGATCATTGCGCGAGACGATACGATTGCCTTATCGATCAAAGCGTTGATTGGCTATTACCAGCTACCGTGAGTTCCGACCGGAATTCCGTCGAAGCTTTGCGAGTTAAGCCGCGAAATAAGAGAAGCGGAATATGATAATGTAGAAGGAAGGTCGTGGTGGAAGAATAAAGGCAATTAGATTCCTTTCAGAGTGGAACTAGCGATTCTGCGACGTAATCTCGCGGCGAATTCATTCCAGTAGATGCGCGTCGGGGAACGTTTTCTTATTAGTCACATATTTTTCTTTATCGTGTTTACGTAACGACCGCGCTTTTTGCATTTGGCACCGCGAGTTGCAGGGAATTAGTGAACCATGAAAACCGCGGTTCTCTTTGCATGATACCACAAGGAAGCGTACTGCCGAGAAAAAAGTTGGAATTTCTGGCGATAATCGCTCTTCTGCGCAGCCACATCGTTACCGAAGAATCTCGCTTCCTGAAAGGAGTGTAGCCTATACGTATCGTGTCGAAGTTATATCGCACTGCTTGGGTATTGTCTTCATTTAAATCACGCGAAAGGCTGGAAACGTTGGAAAACGATTTTGCAGTCGTGTACAAGCGTTCGTTGAAGGTTCCGATGATTATCAAAGAATGGATATTGTTTCCGTCTTCGATCGAATTTTTCACACCATCGAAGCCTATGTCGCAATGATTCGATAAAATAAAGTGGACGGCTTTGAAACGTTCCAATGATCTATCACTCGTCCTGGATTTCGAAACGAACCAGGTTTCTCTCAATTATCTAAAAATCGGCTGGAAATATGGGAAAATCAAAAGGTACGTCGATTTTACAAGAGCAGAGTGAAAAGCGAAAAGAAACACGACCGTCTTAGAAGAGAAAGGGCGGAATTCAATTTGCTCGTACGTCGGCCATGACCCGGATTTAGCAGGTGCACTTCCTGAAGATTGTTCCGGTCGATAAGTGTCGATGGTCGATCACTCAACGTTCACGAGTCCGGTTACCATCTCTCGCATCAGCCAGGCCGTGCAACATATAGAAAGCGGCCGGTGAAAGCGTGGCAAAATTTGATACATCATTTAAAACCCCGCCTCGCGGACGGTGATTTACTCGAATGTATTAAAATTCATCGGAATACCGGCGTACGTACGTATGCATCTGGGAAATCTCTTCCGCGTGTCTGCAACGTTAACTCACCAAAGCGCGGTTAGAAATTTTGCAGGTACCTTTCACGTGTACGGAATCGTTGTTAGGGAGATGCCATCTCTTAGGCGATAGGATCGCTCCTTTTACTCGTGCCAGAGATAATTTAGTCGTTTTCGTTGTTGCCATGTTAATTGGATAGAGAAGTTTGATGAACTTTACGTGGAATTAATTATCATTGACTTTTTCCATGCAAGTGGAATCTTTTAACGAGAAACGGTCAGTGCTGATGGAACAGCGGATCTTAGCTACCGATCTACTCGCGCTCTTCCACGAAACTAATACAGAACGCATTACCATCGATTTTTTGTCGATTATTCACAAGCCCACGGACTGGATTCTGAGACCAGTCCCGGACAGACTGAATGCGGGCTTGATCGATGTTATTCTTCCTCGACGGTAGCACCGCGTTCTCACCCTTTCCCTACGGGACGTCCGCCGAGTCTTTCCCTAATGCGTCCTTGATGAGAGCTAACCTTGCCAGAGGTCTTTCATGCCGCCACCTCTCCACCTCTCCCCTGGATTACTCGGTTTATCGATGCGGACGATTATTTTGCTCATCACGTTCGTCATCGTCTCTGCGGGTCATCTGGTTGTTAACTTCGGCTGACAGCATTATAGAGTCCTGCGACGCGGCAAAGTAGCTAGGATAATCTCCTTCTGGACGGTCGCGTACGGATGCTTTAGCGGCGATGTAAGACGGTCTTTCAGAGGCTGCGGACTAATCTTCGGATGAAAAATGATCTCTTTTGCTAGACACTTGGAACGATGGTGGTCTTCCTCGGCATACGGTCGACAGAAGCCATGCAAGTAGCTAACGGTGAATTTCCGCGAATTTTTTATTCATCGTCCGAGACCAGACAATCGAATTATATAAAAGTTGAATGTTTGTAGATAATACGTAGAGAACATAGCGAGCTTTTAACAGTGATATTTTACGGTAGCACCACTATCTTTAGTGGTTCGTGACCAATCAACGCGAGCAGTAATATCTCAAGTGTATATCCACTAACAACGAAGGTGATAAGTGTTGCTGCCTGTTTAATCTTCAACACAGATAAATCATTTATCTCAAACAAAGTCAATTAACGTTGCACGAGTAACCGACATTATTAGCATAGTTTATCCATGACTGCACCGAACATTCTTGCGTAAATAAAATTCCCCGTAAACGAATCAAACATCGATTTCATAAGTTTCTGCATAAGTAACTGGGATTTCTTCCAACATACTTTTCAACGAATCGAAACTTCTAAACTCCGATCGAACCTATGTTAACGAAGCCAGTCTTCCGCAAAATAGGACTATCTAACTATCCGTCGATTCTTTCAGAATAATTCCAAGACAACATCGAAAGACTGTGTACATGACTCGGTAACATTTTGAAAAAATTGGCAAAACGAGGCTCGTAACACGAGCTGGCGGATCAAACGGTAGAGAGCAGTAAAGCACGGAAAGGGAGCGTACGTACGTACGTGTAGAGATGGCGCGTGTTGCATGGGAGCTCTAAAAGCGTGAGGCCGGTCGAGCAGAGAGCCGTAAAGGGGCAAGGCGGGACGGAGGACTGACGACATTAGAGGCACATTAGCGTGCGCCACTCGTCGACCAGCTGGTAGCCTACCGGGCCAGCTAATTACATGCCGATTCCAGAGGATCAGCCGCACAATGCCGTGTCGACATACCGGCGGCTCGTCGACGTGCACGGGGGGTCCTCGATACCGATATAACCGTGTAGCCGCGCGCGGCTTTCGCGGAAAGGTTTCCTCGGTTACACGCTGCCCGCTAATCGCTCTAAACCAACCCAAACACACGAGCTGCCGATTCGTGGCCGTCGATTTACGCCACCATGATCTAGCTTCCAGAAGAGGCCGATGGTAATTGTTACGAGCGTGTGTCTCTCTCGGATATGGAAGCTTGGCGCTTGGCTGCTGGTTTGCGTAGCTGCTCTGTATGGGATTCGATGAAAGCAACCGTGCGATAGATACTTTTACGGATGATTGGTTCACTTTGAATTTTTACGAGGATATATATTTATTTACACAAATAAATAGAATTAACGAATCACACTATCTACCATCTAAGTTTGTTGTACGATCACAGACCGTTGGAAACCGACGAGTCCACTGCTGGAATTATTGGCGCAGCCGAAATGACTAATTGGCAATTTTTCACAGAAATTGTCCTATTATTTTGAACTTCTTTGAAAGAGTCGAGCTTCCTATACCAGAGTACGAAATACTTTATAGGTCTTGCGATCGACGTAGGGTTGCGAAAGGAAGAGTATAGCAAAGCCTTTGTCCCTTGGTAGAGCAACCTTACGAGGAAAATCTCGGGGGTATATGCTTTAACTATCTGCCCGAAGCTGCGTGTTCATAATTCTTTGCAACGCGAGGAGATACGCGCTGGGAGTTTTTCGTTGCAACAGAACACGCTGCATCTACGTGGTTCGCGGATGTTACCAGCGGGTGTTCTTCAGGTACGTATTTGAAGAACGAGCGCTCATTTGAGACCGGGATGGCTCCCACTGCGACGAAAATTCAAATGTTAAGATATGTTTTCCACGTGCAAAGATCAAAGACCCTACGCTTGTTTGCTTCGTCCTTTAATTAATCGCACCCTTTTGTCCCTCTAATAAGATTCTTGTCCGTCCCCGACAAAGGTTGTTCAAGACAATCTTATTCCTCGAATAGCCTCGGTTTCTCTTGTTCCGTTCAAACAGATTACGCGCGAAAAAATGGTATATATTCAAGGTCAGCAAATAGACGATTCTACGCATATCAAATATTTTCCTATATAGTGGAATAAGTTCAGCAAGATCATACAAAAAGTAGATTAGTAGATAAGTAGATTTCTTGTGATCTTCAGCTCTCTAGCTGTATCTCTATACAAGATAAACTTTTTGGTAATGTTCTTTGCTGTAAATATATGAACGTGCTCTCTATCATTGTTTATATTATACTTATACTTTTATTTATTTCAATATATTTTTCTATTACAAATTCATCCACTCGTTATTCTATCAGTGAACATCAACATGATTGAAATCCAAGTATTCGCGAAGACTGACGGAGCGAATACAAAAATTTCCCATTATAGTTTGCCGTGTCACCCTTAACACAGCATTCAAATCTCTTATTCTTAATTACTTGCCAGCGAAGGGTCTCATTTTAGAACGATCGTACGCTACGAAGCTCCTTCGACCGGATTCTTCCCGGAAAGGACTTTCGAGACACATCGTGCGCGTCTCTATCATTTTCACGAGTGGCTACGCTCGACATAGCTCGTCCCAGGTAGGGAGAGACCGCGTTGGTTCCTCTTCGCTATTAACGGCAGGATGTCTCGAGAGGGCGAGGAACAACCTGGACAAACCTTTTCCTCTGTCGAGTGCGCCGGTTTCGTGATAGCAAACATGCCACGTCCGTCGACGTGGACTCGAACCTTCCCGCGAAAACTGTCGGCCGTTGTCGTCGCCGTTGCAAACCGCTGATGACACTCTATGCCACTTGAACGAAGCCGCTTGTTGCGCGCCGCTTAGTTTCCTCGAAGAGTCTCGACCCTTGTCGCCGTCGTCGTCGACGATGAGGAGGACAACGACGACTGCCACGGGACAGCGGCCACGATTACGACCGACTCTCTTCGGCAATTACAGCTCGAGTGGTACCGTAAGAAAGACAGGTGGTATAAGTCAGCGCATCAGCCTCGTCTTCGGCCTTCTTTCTTTTCTCCCCTTTAACGCCACTACTACAAATTTATCACAGGATATATATATATATATATATATATATACACATAAATATTTCGATATTTATCCCGAAGAGGAGTCTTGTTCCTTCGGTGCTTTGCAAAACATCAAAAGCTTTTTTGTTTCGTTAAAACGAGACTCCCGTTGGAAGATAGGATTTCTTTAAAGAATCTTGTTCGCTATATTTATACGCGTAATGTCGTAAATCGACGTGCTACGACACCAATGGAACAACCACGTTATCAAGCACAATTTTCTTTGGCCCAGAGCACTTCAATTTCGCCGCCTATATAACAAAACGAGCCTCGTAATCGACACCTTTCTCATTACCCGAAAACCGGCATCTTCCACCGCTTGTACCCTGCCGATCCCACTGTATCACAGGATCTCGTTTAAAAACATTCGATTAAAAACGCCGCCTCTGCCCGAGCAACTGATAATGACGCCGCATTATACCAGGCGAAGCACAAGCATACGCGCCACCATGAATCATCCAACACGATGTCCGCGCGCTCGTTGTACCTGCATACACGTATAGTTCCCGACAAGCGTCGTACGTTACCGATCGACAAATTCCCGTCCTGGCCCTCATAAATCGGCGCGTATGCGACGCGCGTACAGATTAACGCCAGGCCTGGACGAGCGGGGCACCGATCCGCGTTTTATCGTAACACGATCGATAAAACTGGATCCCGCCAACGGTCCCCGGGTGGGATCCTGGATAGCGCTTCGAGCCCGTGACACGTTCGCCAGCCGATAAACGTGGCCTGAAGCGCGGAAACTCGATGCCTGGATCCTCGTCGTCAAGGGCTGCGGATAATCGACTTAACGACGAGGCTTAACGACTTCTCGGTAACGGTCCTTCCGACTCTCGAACTTCGCCGTCCAGTTCGTCGTCGTCGTCGTCGTCGTCGTCGTCGTCGTCTTCGTCTTCGTCTTCGTCGACTGGTCCGCTGGTCGTGGTCGTCGCGTTGGGTATTACGATCTTGAAGGGGGAATTCTAAACTCCGAGGCCAGTGTCCAGGTGGAGGAGAGGAGGAAGAAGGAGAAGAAGAAGGAAAAGAAGAAGGTTGGAGCGATCGAGAGACGCCCGGGCTCTATAATGCACGGGCGACACCGCCATACGTGTCACGGGGAATCGATCCGATCCGGTTGTAAGCCGACCTAACCATAAGTCCGGAGCGGATCGAGTCCGCTCGTCGAACAAGAGTACTTCGCCTGTTCGGTCCGCGAGCGACATTACCCGACTGTACAGAGTCGATTTTGTTCTCGTTGATGTATGTCGTTCAGCTGTGAAATATCCCAGAGATACGTAGATCACTTTTTTCCCCTCCGTTTCTCTTCTTCTTCTTCTTCTTCTTCGTCGCTTTTCCATTTCGACGCGTTCGACCGAATTTTATGTTTCTACGTTTTATGAATTCAGAGTTGGCCATGATCGAGTATCCTGTTGAGTAGGATTCTTATACTTCGTGTGATATTAGGATATTTCATATTTAAGAAAGTTACGAGCCTTTTGTAGAAATTACACGTAACATGTTTCCTGGCTTTTATACTCTGCGATAAACTATACCAGAAAATAAAGGTGACAAGTATATATGGAGGGCTAGGGAAAAGATGTAAACGGCTGATTCAGCGGGATTAACGGTTTCGAGGATTCGATTAAACTCATCGCTGGAAAAGCTAAACCTCGATTCTAGGACAAGGCACCTTGTGGTTTTGTAAATACATTTTTATGGTGATTCGAGATGTAAGCGGTTTCGGGAAGATTTAAGACCAGCGTGGCCTTAAGAGGCGTAATCCGTTATCTATTTTATGGAATTCTTTTCTATCATAAATATGCTCTCACCGCGTGGTTTCTGAATTTCTACGCGACATCGTTATTAATTCAAACGAATGCATCTTTCTCTAACTTAGATACGAGAGTTTTCCTTCAAAATGGCTTAAGAAATACACGTTGATTTGCTAAGAGAATGACACGTCCAGAAATTCTGCTGAAATTACAACATCTTATTAGATCCAAAGACGATCGGTTAAATTAAAAAAAGGAAAAGAGCTCACTAATTTATAATTTTCTGATTTAGGCTTTTTATACCAAAGTAAAAAGTTTACTTTCCTTAATCGAGTCACTCTTCTAGCAAAACGATTCTGTATATGAAACAAAGAGTGGACACAAATTTGTAGAAATAAACACTTCCATTTTCTAATATATAATATCAGATTGTCCGTAAAGTTTCTTTCGTTTTATAAGGAAATAATAGACGCACAATGTTTTTTGTTTTATATTAGTTTATTGAATTATGCACGAACATAATAATAGAAATAGAACGAAACGATCACACCTGATTCAATAAAATAATATAAAACAGAAATTGTTGTTCATCTATTATCACCTTATGAAACGAAAGAAATTTTTCGGACGACCCAATACAGTACCAAATGTGTATTCGTCAATTAGTCGCGCTTTGAAATGTGTCTTGAACGGCGTGGTGAGAAGGTCGATCGCTCGAGGCTTTGTGTATACATTGTAGTATTCAGTTTGATTTCGACCGTGGTATGGGGAAGTCGAGTTTATGCGTAATTATATCTGCTGTCGTATCGAACTGCGTTCTATAACGAAATTTTATTCGGTATGGCGTTGCATATTGGTCAAGCTGCAAGGGAATTACGTCTGTGCGTTGTATTTCACATTACGGAAGAAATTAAGATTAAAAGAGCGTAAGTGATATTTATATTTTCCTTATTACGATAATCTTAGATGTTGATTTTACGATTTGCAACGTAGTAATTAACTGAATCTACGTTTTATGCATCGTACAAGAGGAAGGTCTCTTTTTAATTCCAATTCTTTCCTTATTCCATACATTGTTATCACTATGGGGCTATCTTTGTTACTAAATTTTATCATTTTTTAAATTCAATTTCGAGAATAACCTGACAAACGTTCTTGTTAATATCTACTTCACCCATTTATGCATAAGATTACTCGATATTCGAATGAAACGATTACACGCAAATTATATTACACAATGCCCACTATTAAATTAACATTGTAATATCATAAAGAATAGAATTACGCAGAATCATAAATCACATACAATCGAATCGCGTTTCTTATTTGATCCATTAGATAAAATTTCAATTCGAATCAATTTTCTTACCTTTTGATTCGATTACTTTTCGAAATATCACGATCCTCTCACAACTCTGCTTCGCTTTAGCCTCATTACCGTAGTCGACGAGAATCCCATTGCTCGTATACTTGAATCACCATGCGCTTTGCGGCGAAGCGTGGGAAATGGTAGAAACCAGTGTGTTTCCGTCATCCTTCGCCCGTCTCCGTCTAATCTTCTTCTTTTTTTTCTGCCTTCCAGGATTGTGACAACCTGGCGGACGGCCCGGAGCGTGACTCCCCTTGGAGCTGTGGGGGTGGCAGCGGTAGTGGCCGCAGACCCCTCACCTCCATTATCGAGCATCTACGCACCTGCAAAAGCAGACTTTACAATGGTCAGTGAACAACATTATTGATTTATCTCTTTTTTTACGGTTTAACTATATCAGCGCCGATAGGAATTAGAATTTAAGATAGGAAAATAGTTTCCGCGTGCCCCATTTCGTTTTGTTGTGTAAACAAAACGTGGAATGTGTGACGAAACGTATCGAGTGTTACAAGATGTTGTTTCTTCGTTTGATGGGCGTGACAATATTAAAAAACCCATAACATAAACTCAGTAAATATGGTATCGTGAATGCAAAGTAGGACTTGCGCCTAACAGATACGACATGGAGTGTTATCGATCTATGATGACGCATACTTGATCTATGTATTTTAGTAATTCATGAATGATTATTTAAACTGTGTTTTATTTTCTCGTACTGTTACAACTTCGACGTTTGTATTGGCCTATATTTTTATTACTAGTTTAATAACTCTCTGTATCATTATCACGTTTCACGTTACCATAAGTAGAAAATAGTTCCACAATTCTTTGATTGTCCTGTTAAATTTCGGGATAAAAGAATCGCTTAGACTGAACTTAAAGTTCATAAAGTTAAATATACTTCAAAGTACAAGAATACATTTATATCGATGAAAGAACACAAAGTTTTCTGACTACGGGCAGTTTTCCTGGTAGCATACACGTCGACACACAGTCAGTCTAGAAATTCCCATCGCCATTGCATCAGACGGTATCTACTCACTCTGTTCATCCATCAATCGAGATTCTCGTCGAACCTTTCGTCCTCGTATCTATTTACAATCAAAGATCTCTTTATCCCACCCCGCGTTTCGATTGGACCGGTACGCGACCGCCGACAAGTGGACGACGAGGCCACGGCTGCAGGAAAGGCCTAAGGGGATGGGGACATCCGTTTCACCGTAGAAATAACGTCCTGCTTATGTGCATCCTTGCCTCTAATTACCTGGGATGAAGACATCACCGTAGTCCGCAGCGATTCTTCTCTCTTTTCCCTCTCGTCGAGATTCTTCTTTCCTCTTCCCTTCGAGAAAGAGAGAATCGCGCGCGGCCACGCTATCGGGGAGAACGAATCGTTTCGCGTTTCGTTGCTTGATATTTCACCGATTATTTATTATCGTTACACGACGTGGTCATCATTCTTCGAGCTTATAGCATAGGCGTGCTCGTTACTTGTAATGATTCGTCCACCGCGAACGTGTATTAGGCGACTCGGCATTATTACGGGCTGGCCATCGCGAAACACCGGTAGTAATTGGATTCGGACGTTGAAGTATTTTGGACCGGTGATTAATTTGCTGGATGTTAAGGAGTTAATTGTGTTTGAACTGTTGCAAACGATTGCGCGGCTTTGACGGGTAATAACGTTAATGGGGAGCGGAGCGCGCCGTGGCGATGGAAAATTTGGCTCTCGGGGGTTGATTTATCGCGCCACTGTTATTAAATTCTTCTTCTTTTTCTTCTTTTTTTCACAGTTCTTGTAATGGTTTCTTCGAGTCTTCTATGTTGTTCGGAGCGATGCTTAGCGCGAGATGGTTAAGTGAAAATCGTCGTGTTTGATTGGCGCGTGAAAGGAAAAATGAAAGGAATGTCCATGCGTTAGGTGTTTGTATTAACCAAAGTTCTTTTTACGTATTTTATCGTAGAATTTCCAACGAATTACAATTAATATCTAATCTTCGATCGATCCAAACGTAACTTGCACCGAGACCGTAGATTCTTATATTCTGATTAAACAGATGATTCAACTTTTTTTCTATTATCTCAAGATGCACAAACTATTGCATTCGTATTTTCCTCGCACGACGCCGATCTTTTATCTTCGTAACCGTAGCGTCTCTCCACTCTCAAGCAATTAACATAAATTTTGTCGTAATACGCTAAAAAAACTGAAATGATGCAGGTAAATGGATTCATCAAGGAATAATAGCTTAAAATACGTTCACCAATTCGATCCAAGCTGCAGAGAGAAGTGTATTAACCAGTAAGTAGAATGGAAAAGAAGCTGGCAGGAAAGATCTGAACGTCAATCACGATTACGGGATGAGTTTTCAGCGCGCGTCTCATTAGCCCACGCCCTCATTATTACGTTATCAACGTCCCCAGGCTCGCATAATGGCCTCTGAATATATTTATGAGGGTAATCCCCGCGGCCGTGCGCGGCCATACGAAAGCTACGCCGCTTCGACTCTCGGTCGGTAACAATAATCCTTATATCCCCCACATAATTGTGCCCGGGGAGGATTTATAGAGCTGGTCCCGGCCACCGATCCTATCTAACGATCTGCCCATTGAGCTTGGCTGCCTAGGAGTGCAACAGGGATGCAGCCTGGTGCCTCGGGAATGGGATTCATTCAAGACCGCGAGCATCTCACCGTATTCGAGCGAATCCTTTCTTTCTTTCTCTTCCTCTTCCTCTTTCTCTTTCTCTTTCTTTTCCTTCCATGCTCACCGACTCTCCGTAAAGATGTTTCTCTTTGCTCCTCTTACTCTTACTCTTGTTGTTTCTCTTTCGTTCTGCGTTTCTCTTTCTTCGGACGGAATCGGTCGGGTCATCGAGATTTTGTTCGGTTTACGGAGCTCGTTTCGTATGGCTTGATTGGTTTGTCGACCTTTCGCGAAACCCCGGCCAGAGTAATTTCGTGGACCCGCGGCAATTTGGTTGTCCGCGGGCTTATCTGATCCGCGACGATTAATCACGTCTCGAAGCTCTTGCGGTTTCGCCGTTTTCAATCCTGTTTCGCCGTTTCGTGGCCACATTGGTCGAAGTCGAGCGGCTACGTGGGTCGAATCGTTTCGCAAATTCCTTCGATGAATTGGTAATCTTGGATTTAGAACGTTCTTTCGTTCAGAGCTAGTTTTTTAAAGTAATTGTCCGCTGTTAAAGGGGACCATGGTTTTGTTTGTAATTATAATTACTCGATGAATCGTAATTCAAAATTGGCATTTCTGGAAAAATGATTTTTATATAAAAATTAAGCCATTGCAATGTTAAAAAGAAAGAAGACGATTGCACTGTAATGGAAATTGCGTTTGCCTAGAATTTCAACAGGGTAAAAATTCTCCTTCTGTCGGCAAAACATCAGAGCTCCATTACCTTACCCAACATACGGAGCAGTCTACTCATCAGCAGGATGTCATCAGATCATTTTGATTGCTCGCTCGACGACATCAGATTCTTCTCGTTTCTGAATAATTCCACTCTTCTTGCTCTTCTTTTCCTCTTCGCTTGGAAACAGCGTCCTAACGCGTGTCTCCAAATAAGGAGTCGGTGATGATCCACAAAGATAGATTCGCGCGTCATTAGCGGCGATTCCAATTCGAATTGCACTGTCAATTGCGCGGGAGCGGTCCACGTTTCCCTTGGAACGAAGCCCGTTTCAGACAAAGTGTTTTATAGGTTCGGTACCGTTAACATGCACACTCGTCGTTAGAAATGCTTCTTTTGGTATACGGAAAAGCGTATAATTTCGTAGGAGTTGCGCGAATAGGATCGCTTCTATTTTCAGCGAGGATCTGGAATTCTAAAATGAAGCATTATCTTTAGTCGAACAATTTCTTCTCCACGCAAGCAAGATCGTCTCACAGTCTCGCTAAAACTTTCACTTGGAACACCCACGATAACGATCTGCCTCGGAACGCCTCTGTAGCGCCTTTAAGCCTCTCGGAGGCAGCAGCCGGCTGCTAAAGCCCGTGAGCTCGGCACGTCGATCCGCGAGAAGAAATTGAATCTCCGCGGCGCGGAAACGTATTCTCGAGGTCGAAGCCGGGGTCTTCTCCTGGCTTCATCCAGGCAGCATCCTGGAAGCGGTGATTCGACACGCGGCGGTAGGGGTAGCGCGTTGCGCTGCGCGCTCGCCAGGATGTGCAGGCGCATGCACAATTTATAATGCAATTAGAGCCTCGGATGGTAGCGCTCGGATTTATGGCAGCTGGAGAATCCTACCGTCCGGGGCAAGGGAGAGAGAGAGGAAAAGGAAACGAGAGAAGAAGAAGACGAAGAAGAAAAAGGAGAAGAAGAAAAGTTTGAAGCCGAGAAGAAAGAAGAAGAAAAGAGACGGAGAGGAGAGAGCCGGAGCGAGGTCGATGCAAGGGTTATATTCTCGTGGAATGAGTTATACGCCTCCCGCGGTTCCAATACATTATTTATCGCTCGGCTTTTCATTATTTTTGCGTCGTGCTCGGCCGCTGAGCCGGCCACGAAACTCGCCGGTTTCCGGCGGCGTGCCTCCTTCGTCCGTTCCTGCGTCTCCATTGTAATTGGCTTTATCAGCATTGTTAGATCGGAAGTGACGCACAGTTGCCGAGAACCTACGACGGCCACTCTTTCGCGAGCTAATTTGCAGATGGTTTAGAGACCGCGGTGAATTTATAGCGCGCGTTAACGAGAACCAACGTGACGCGCTTCGGCTGGCGAATAGGGACGCGAAGCGATATCGATCTGTTCGTATCTAGGGCGAAAATTTCTATTCGATGTTTATTTTAATTGCTGCTTTTTGGATAGTTAGCGTCGTCTTTGATGGAATTGGATCATCGAACGATCCAACGCTGATCCATGAAACTAGTAGATTTATCTCGCTCTTTCACAGACACGTTGTAAGTGGGAACCTCGTAACTCGTAATGCAAACCCGTCGCACACACAGGAAATTGAGCAGGGTCGAGCGTTTAATCGATCTTTATATATCCCGGTGTTGCGCGTCGCTACGTTACGGTATTACACGTGTAAGATGTTACACGTGCAAATTAATATCGCACCGGTGTAATTAGCGCTCGCGTTGTATAACCGGACGTCAAACGAATGTCGAAGCTGGTAGATGTTGGCGGCGCGAGAACCGGAAACGCGGCCCCTGAACAAGTAGCCGCGAGATTAGTCCTCTGAAAACGTGTCCCACGTTGAACTGGCCGGACTATTTGCCTTCGATAATAAAAATATAAAGTTGTAAATAACGACGGTGGCTTCTGCAACGAGTCCTCGTTAGCATCGTAATGTCGACGTAAGTTATTGCGCCTAATGATAGAGGCGCCTGTAAATGTGGCTAGAAGAGGAGGAACGGAGGGGAGGAAAGAATCGAAGCTCCCTGGATGGAGCTGTAGAACCGGAAGGCTAAGCAAGAGAAAAGAAATATGAAAGAAAAGGAAGAAAAGAGAGGGGAAATCGTATATGTTTAACGAGCGAAAAATTGACGAATATTGAATCTATTGGAAAAGTACAGTTTCCAGAAGCGAAATGATGCGAATTTTAATAAAATATTACGCTAAAGATTTCACAGTTATAGCAGCGAGAGATTGGATGAAATAGCGGAGGAATTACGATAATGGTTAGAATGGAAAGAAATATAGTGTGTTATTAAAACGGTATGTCTTCATACTCGAAGCTTAAGTTACATTTATGATTTTTGTAGCGTTAAATGGATAATTTAGAAAATTACGACATTTTAGCATGGAATATGAACGTACCAGAGTGCGTTTCTTTCTTCCATTATACTCGGACAATTTTCTGGAAACTATTACGAGTTAGTTTTCTTACGACAAACGTTTCGAATTTCGAATGTCTGGAGAAAATTCATTACCTCGGATTATCGAATCCCAAGGATTCTGCTTTCGTAAATATATATCTGACTCGTCATAAATTGCGATAATGCGATAACATTTCCGGCGATATTCAGAGGGAAAGAAGTTTCTGCAAAAACTTGTTAACACACGATCTTTTTCTGAGACAATTTGCGCGAATCGCCTGGTAGTTGGTAATGTCAGGATCGTCCAGGTATTAGAAAGTCTCCCTCGTCAGGCTTAAAAGAACACGAGCTCACGGTTGCGGGCGTGAAGGAGGCAAAACCGTGCTCGAACCGTTAATCGCAAGCGTAATTACGATAATCGTTCATTGATTGCCCGGTGAACGTGCCTTCTGCACTTTCCTACCGCGTACATGGCCTGTACAGAGCATCGTATCCATTGCACCAACGTCAGAATAGAAAGATACGACTTGGGAAAATTTGTAACCCATTCGAAACCCGTGTCTCTCGTATTTTTACCTCGCTCTTATTGTTCCTAGACGATACACAGCTCATTCGTACGCAGTTACAACTCATAGTAATTGCTCGAATACTTTGGCAAGCTATTGCGAATTAAAGTTAATTTGCTAGTCCCTCGATACGGAGAACGTATAATGTAACAATGGCAGCGATACTGTAAATATTACAAAACTCTCGTTATCCTCCCTTCGAGTTCGCGTTGTTCGTGCAATCTAAATCTCTCGTCGCGTCGTTACACTTGGCGTAAAACAGCGCTAAACTCTTCCAAGCCTTTCCTCTGGCTCATTCTCCCGTCAAATCGTTGATGCTCCACTCGTGCATTACAAATCACCGCGAAAGTGCTCTAGCATCCTCAACGAGGTCGTGGACGCTCGTTTAAATCGCCGCTCGCGGTGCCGAGTTGATTAATGCCGCCACCCACGCGTCCACCGCGATCCAATTTCCAGAACCTCGCGTTGCTTCTGCGACGATGAGCGCAATTAGCCGAGCGAAAGCGAGCCGGTTACGAGTTGCACGCGTGATCGACGTAAAGCGTGACTTATCCGAGGGCTGGAGCGGAGCTGGACCAAGTTATTACTTCACGGGGCACGCGAATAAAGACATTAATAAAGACCGTGCGTGGCGACGAGGGAACGCAGAACGCAGCCAGGAAGCAACGCTGGAATACAATACACGGGTGAGACGAGGCTCACGGGTAATGGATGCTGGCCTCGACTGTGTAACGGATGCTGCTCTAGATGGTGGCTATCGTGGCCCTCTGATGGCTACTCGGATATACGCGTTATCGGGCCAGAGAATCGCCGGGATCGAACAAAAACCGACCAACCGCCGCATTCTGGACGCGGAAGCCGCGGATGACAGCGGCATGTTGTCTTAATACGAAATGCGCGCTTTCTCACCGCTATTGTTACGCAGATGCTGCGGTTCAGGCTTTTGGTCACGCTTTTTTCTTTGCGAGCAAGAAGGGCAGATGTTTTGCGCTCCTTTTAAAGCGCGTAGGTAGCCGTGGATTTGGATTTGAGAACGTGTTGGAATTATTAGATTAGCGCCGCAGTTTTTCCACCGGTTTCTCGTTACCGAGGTAAAATTAGCTGGGGTTCGAATTCTCGAATAACCGGAAGCAAAGTCACGATGAAGCAGAATCTCAGTTACCTGAAAATTTCGAAATCCTTGGAAAGAGCGAACGTTTAATTCTTGGAACAACGTATCTACGAATCCCCGGAATAGGAAGTATCGGGAGAGGCAACGTGTAGCGATGGATTCGTAGCGCGAAACGCCCTCGTGGCCGCGTGCAAACGAGAAAACGGCTTACCCTTGTCCAGCCAGCTTTATCTCGTACCCTTCGTGAGCCTCAGCGCGACCATTAGTCGTTGTCAGTTACGTCCGGCCTCTCCTCTTCTGGATCAAGAACCAGGAACCAAGAGCGTTGCGCACTCTGCCGTCCGTGCACGGCTGTGCCGCTCGTAACGTGACCCCTTCAGCACCTTCGAGGAATTAAGATATCGAGTCTCACCGAGCCAACGGAATTATTCCCTTGCTCGATCTTTCTTTACGGCTCGTACGCGATGATCGATCGCCGTTTTAGCGTACGAACCAGCGACTCCAATAGTTTCTAGGAACTGAGATATCGCCAAGTAGCCGAGGGAATGCGAATCGTTTGTCTTCCGCGTTTGTTTCCTCGAGTGGCTCATCGATTCATCTATGGTTGCTCGGCTCTTCGCTTTCAGCTGTAGCGCGTTTAGTTGCACGGCACTTTGAAACTTGAATTTGTTGTTGCAAGCGTTGAGAAATTTGAGAAGATCGTAGGATTTATTACTTGTGCTTTGGTCAATCAATTTTGATAATTACGTTAACTAGGATCGGAACACGCGTGCCTTTTATCGTTCCATCAACGATGCATTTACGAAAGTGCTAAACTTGTCGACAAATTCTTATACCAAATCGTTTGAATTTTGACGCTGATTCGTATAACGATGGTGAATTTAAACGAGCTTGGTTTCTAAACTCTTTTACACCATAATGTGAAAAACGACACGATCCGAGAGAAGATACGAAAACGCGAAGGTACAGGATAATCCTTCGGATGGGTGCAAGGGTCAAACGATGGGTGGAGGAAAAGTGTCCGCCGATATAGTCTTCCCCGAAGCTATCAAATTCCGCGTGGATAAAGACGTGGGATACGTCGGACGGCTCGTGAATGGGATTATTAATATTTCCCTTTGCTGCGCTTCTCTTCTCGCGGCCTTTCTCTGCATCGTATCGCCTCGAAGCGATCCGAGCGAGATACCCTTGCCGATAATTTATGCGAAATCGTGAAATCAAGTTTTACCACTTCTCGCCCATCCACCTTTCTTTGGAGACCTTTTTCACGCATAGATAATTAAGATATCCGCTTGCAACGGATTTATTAATATACTTCTTGCTCTCCTCGATAAAACTTTTTCGCTTCTTTCCTGTCACAAAGCGGTATAAGCAATTTTTATGAAAGCGTTACGACCAATGCCTTCTAATTTAATTCTTCCGATTTATCTTTCGGTTAGTTGATTTCATCAGGTTGGAAGTTAGTATCGCGTTAGCGGCAGAAATATTTCAATGTGTTATTCAACTGCTACTATCTGTCTGAACTTTAATCGTCCCTCCTTTTAACGCGAAAGCAACAACCCCATATTTCGAACGAGACTAATCCTAAAGATAACCAATCGTCGTGATAATTAACTTCTTTAGCATCGTGAACGTCATTCTTTGCCTTCTTAAAAGTCCGGTGACAGCCAATGAATTCCAGTATCGATAGCAGAAACCAGTTGAGAATCTCTGAGCTGGATCTATTCGAAAGCAACGACTATTACGCTCGCCTGTTTCTATGTACACGTTCGCTTGCCTCTATGTGTACGTTCTCTGATAATTTCAACATTCCACAAATCATTTAGCGAGGCACACGCGATCAGTACGCCCACAGCTGGAAACACGTCCGATAACGCTCTCGATCTCCGATCGAAGCTGTTCCCATCCGGTTTCCCTTGAAACGCGTGTCAACCCCGTGTCGAAGTCCGCCTATGCTTGGACGCGTGTCGCGTAGAAAGGAGAAAAACGGGAGAAAAAAGAGCCTGTGGAGGAGGACTTTTTTTTCCAGTAGACACGTTTGCCCGCGGAATTATGCGTGTACGTGCGCCGCCTGTGAGAAAAAGATACGTCACTTGGTATTTCGCGATGGTTGCCACGATGCTGTATTTTTGCTTGACTGTTCTGCCGCCGGTAATGGCGTTCGTGATGCGAGATAATCGAATGGCTAACTTATTTTGGAAACGACCGGATGCCACTGGAATTCCATATACGACCGAATCCATTCCACGATTCGAGAGAATGAGATTGCGTGAATTCAGAGGGTGTGACTCGGATGAAAAAGTCGTTAGATTATTAGCGGCTAATCTTGATTTAATACCATTACGTTTTATGAATTTTTATGCTCCTATGTTGGCTTTAAGCTTCCATATATCACTCTTGCCGTGTCAAAGTCTTTTCGTTCTTATCTTCTTCGTTCTGACAAAGCTCGCGCTCGCAACTTTCCTCTTCCTATAATCCTTTTTTTTTTTGCGCGCGAGGAGGGGAAAATGTGTTACGCATACCCAGTGACCCGTGTCATCGGGTTATGTGGGACTCGGCAGGTGGTATCGCCATACTCACTAAAAACCCCTTCTCTTCCTGCTCTTCGAGTTAGCACAAAGTCTCTCCGGAACTGCCAAAGATTGGCATTTCTTCGGCGAAACTCGAGGCGCATCTGCTTTATAATCTTCCTATAATCCTATCCCCTTTCCTATGCGTATGTCGAATCTTTGTTTTTAAAATTCGACTAGCCTCTCGTACAAAAAGAAAAGAAGAAAAAGGAATATTTCTTTAGCAAAACGAGTAGTAGTCTACACGAGCACGGTTACCCCCGGGAATAAAATACGTATTTTTACGCGGCCCCTTTCTCTCTATACGCGGCGTATCATTACTTTAATGCATCGTTGTTGCTCGCGAGCAGAAACGAGAGAATCGAAATCGTCTTGATCGTCGGTGGTAACGTAGTAGGTTACTAATGGTGGGCTTGCTGGGTCGGTGGGTTGGTAGACTGGGTTGGGCTTCTTAAAGGTCCACCGAGGTCAGCTGTACGAGAAGGATATAGTTGCCCAAGGCACCGATGACATCGACGAACGAATAACCAGCCTCTCGAACGAGCTACGCCGAACCAACAGGGACTTGCGCCTCTCAATGAAATATTCCTGAACAACAATGATGCCAATCCACCATAAACCGAACCCTGTCTCTACTTCTTTCGTGGTATTCGTCGAACTCGGCCGATTTATATTTTTACGATGAATTTTCTTAGCTAACGGTAAGTGTAATGTTCCCTTCGTGGTATTTTAATAAAGAAGCGCAAGCAATTTTTTCAAATTTCTAAATTTCTAAATATTTTTCTATACAGACGTAAGAGGGTGAATCTTCAGTTGTTCGATCCAGCGTACGCGTATCCATCTCTCGACTCGCACGATTTTCACGTCGTCTTTATCGCGCCAATCTCACTCAATCTGCATCTGAAAACTTGCAACGACCGAGTGAAATGTACATAGGCGAATTTATTAAAAAAATTGCTCGACAAATACGACGCGGCAAACTGCCATCTTCGTTTCGAAATAATTATCCGGCGTGCTCCTCTTTCGAGCGGTCTCCCTCGTGATCGTGCGTGTGTTGCAATATATAAAACAGCGTCGTTTCGTGCGGCAGCCACGGCTCGGCGTATGTCTTTGCCCGCTGCAAGGAAGAAGCAGGATAAAAAGAGCGGAGAAACCTGGATGGGTCGGAGGGTGAGGAGGGCAACCGAGAGGAGATGCTGAAGAAGGCACAGGTCATGCAACAACAGGAAGGTTAGTTGCTCGGGGCGGCGACAAGCGAGCGAACACCATCTTGCCTCTTACATACGTAACCGGCTCTCATAATAATTTCACTCAGCCACGAGGGACCCGGCAGGACGTGGAACGCGCGTTTCCTGGAAGCTCGTCCTCGGTCTCTCGAAAAAAGATATACTTCCGAGGTTTCGTTAGTAGAAAACGGGGTCGAGAGCAAACTCTTGGTCAGAAAGCTCGAGCGTTGTTTACGGGCAGTTTGATCGCTGTACCATCGACAAGGGGATGATATCTTGCAAGCAAAATACACCACGGCTGAAACGTTTGGGTTTATTCGTTTCACGAGAAGGGAATAGAGAATAAGAAGTAATAATCATTAGCGGGGTATTCTAGGAAGATTACTCGGCGTGTGGTATGAGGTTGAACGGATGAATTATTCGAGAATACATGTTTCGGTGTTTAAAGGATGCGTTAAAGATAGTTTAACTTGTCAGGGTAGTCGTAAATTTATGAAAGATATCGTGGTAGCTATATTTTAATGTCTTAAATTACGACTTCACAGTCTGTAGATTTATGAGTGCGTAGTAAGTTGTAAGTTCTTCGAATAACTTCTCTGAAGACGAAGTCGTCTTCGTGTTCGACTAATTGAAGTTCGTATTCAACACGATAAGTAATATTTTTCGTTTTTTATGGCAGACTAATTTCCAAATTCAATACTCTGTCAACCAATTTCGTATCCCGTACTTAGGTTACCTTTTTCATTAGCTTCGAGATTAATCGCGTAATTTTTCCACGTTAATAGTTACATCGCGGATTTATCATTCGTTTTAGAGAGATTTCTGTTTTTGGATCCAACAGGTTGTTCTTCGTTTCAGCTATATATTATATCAGACTATCTGCCTTCAACTTTAAGCGATTGTTAATAAAATTGTATGCAAAGTCATTTTCGATGTATTTAACTCTTCGAGATTCGTTGCTACGATCAAAGGAAACGAATCGAAATTATTATTAAACTTTTCTCCAGAACTATAAATTCACAGAAACGAAGATTCTCGACAATTTCCTATTTCTTATTCTTATCTCTTTCGTATTCACGCGGTATCCTTGGGTAATCGGCCTAGAAAATTCTGAATTATTAGAGTAAACTTTATCTTCTTACTCAAGAGTAATAAATTCAGTTGGAAAACGGTTCTCTAGGTTCTTTATTAGAACGCTAACGATTGTAGCACGAGTTTAGGCAAGCAGGTCGATCGTAGGATCGGCTAATGCAGGCTTCGTCACCGTTAGGTTGTTAATTAGCCGTGGTTCGGTACGTACACCTGCATGATTTCACGCAACGTCCAGGTGTAATCGAGCACGGTTAACCTTTGTCCAGCCCCGAAGCCTGACGATCCACGGAATCTTTCGTCAAGCTTTTTTTCTCTCCTGTTGGCCGACACGCTCTCGTGATTACGATCGATCGATCCTGGATGCTCTCACAGGTAGGCAGCTACTTATCGATGGGATCATCGCGAACAATTCGAGATCTCGCAGAGGAGAACTGTTCCTCCTCGTAACTCGATAGCAAGAAAGATGATCGAATCGGTGGTATCGTTTTGTGCGCTGTTATAAAGTGAAAAACGGGGAAATCGAACGAGGAAATTGATTGTTATAGAAATAAGCGATTATTATAGAGAGATTCAAACTCGCCGATGGACTAAATATATTTATTTTCGTCGAATCTTTGAAATATAATTACGAAACCCTATTTGTCTATGTATTAAATATTAATTGCTTGTTTGTGCCTAATATCACTTTGTAAGGTTTTTTAATATCGAAAGATTCAAGCGAATTAAAGTAACATTTATAGATGTGAAATAAAAAATTCTCCATGATAACGACTGGAAAGGTTCTCGATAGAACGACGGATATTAAATTTACAGCTGTGTTTCTAAACCTATTAACAATGGTTTATATCTCCCTTCATTAGGTCTGACTACGCCGGTACTGTTTCCACTGACTTTACTGCCGTTAATTTACTTGCATTTTTACTGTTTATTTCCGCGTCTGCATAAATTGTTTGTTATTCATTTCTAAGCTGCATAATTCATTTCTTCGATAAATTATAAAGTTCCATAATATGCTTGTATTTTACATAGTTTTGCATACTTGTAAATTAGATATTTTATATTAGAATTTGCATAAGTTCCTCAACTTTCTCTACAACGTCCTTCTTCTATTTTAGGAATATCTATACTTTATAAATATTCATATATTATACCACTGTGTTTAGAACCGTTTAGGAATACGAATTATAATTGTTAATATAAATTATCGCAAAAACGTTAGATTTGATAATTCCAAAACAAACGAATCGTATAAAAATTTTTCCTTGGCGCGATAATATCGTAACGCATCAAGTAGAAGCTTGTACCATGATCTCTTCTGACCGTCTCAATCATGTACAGAGTGTTACGATTTCCTTAACTGATTTACCAAGCCAATCTTTCACCAGTTCTCCCGTGTTCCTCGGTTGATGGACATCAGGAATCGTTTGTTCACTGTCGTGCCTCTACCACGGAAATCGCGTTGGAATCATTGACCGTGACAGATAGCGTTCAGGGCGATCCAGTTTCTCGCTCGACTCGTTTGAATCTTCTAGTTTGACGAGCTACGCGCGCCATAACGATAATCGATCGTTGCACGACGTACGCGATCGATTTTTAGATCTCCAGGCACTCGAAAGGCAATTAAGCTCTTGATAGACCAGAAAAATTTCGATCGATACTTTTATTAAAATAACGTAAGAAAAGCGCACTTCTAACTATACTTTTTCCTATGTCATGTAAGATTATCATGGATTATCTTATGTTTTTGTGGAAACTTTGTTTCTTCTTTCTCTGTTTTTAAAGAAACTCTGATAATTTTTCTGGAACGATCCGAAAAAATTCTTGAACTAAAAATATTTCTGATACGACTGTTAAATATCTCTCGAAAGACGGATAAATCGTTGGCTACTATTCCTCAAATTTCTCATTCCTACGTAGAGATCCGTCTGAAAGTCTTCGAGCATTTTTTCCCGTAGATGGTGTACTCTGACCGAAACACCGGTCGATCCATAATTTATCGGTGGCCAGGCGCGGCGCAATTACAATTGAAAACGGAGATCTTAAAAATTAGTCGGGTCCGGTTGGCGGTAAGATTTATTCGGTCCCCTTGGCGGGAAGGTGGAGCGGCCGCGGCCTGGCGATTTTGTTTCTCGTCGAAACGCGAACTCGCCACGGAACAATGATATCTTAACTGGGATCTCAATGGGGTTAATTAACACGAGCGGGAACCGACGTTCGCGAAGGCGAGACACAGAGACAAGAAAAAGAAAGAAAGAGAGAAGGAGAGAAAAAGAGAAGCTACTCTGTCGACGATACCGCACGCCTGGCCGTGTGGCGTTAACCAAATTGATTAATCTCCGCTTCTCAGCGTCGATTAATTATTGACACGCTTTTGTTATCCAGACATCGGCAATTATCCGGTCGGCGGCGACGCCGGCGATCCAGGGAAACACGCGGCCGCGAGAATACGATTCGACGGCTTTCTTGCGTTCACGTTTCTTTAATCGCTCGTTAAAATCGTGAATTGGGAAACCAGAGTCAATTGTATCTGAATATCGAAATTAAACGTACCGATTTTATTATATGGATACGTGTATGCTTGTGGAAAAAGGATGGAACAACTTCGATTGGAAAGTTTGTGTTTGATCGATACAAAAATTTGAAGATTTCTTTCAAAGGAAATCTGCGAATAACTCGCGATCAAATTCTCGAATCGCAAGAAGCTTTGTTCGATAGAAAGTTTGTAGTCTTTCCAGGAACTCGTAAATCTTTCCAACAATTATCGAAATACCTAAACCGCTCTATCCTTGAAATACTCAAGAAATATCGCAGTTGTGGTATCGCTATCTTACCTTATATCGTTTCAAACGTAATATCGGCGCGAAATCGTGGTCGTGAAATCTGTTTGATCGAGTGACGCGTGTAAGCTCGTGTATTGAAGAGCGAAGAGGAGGGATCGCCGACCAATAAGACAGTAGCGACTTCCTTGTTTGGCGACCGAGAGATCGAGAGATCGCAATTAGGCTCGCCGCGTCAAACGTTCTGGTCGGTGGCCCCTTATCTCGTCTCGGCCGCCTTGTTCACTTTCTCCACTTGATCGGACCTTACCGATTTCGGGGCAAGGCGAGATCGTTAAACTGCTCGTCACGAGAGATCTTTTTTTCCTGGAACTGCGAGTCAGCGCTCGAAATCGTTCCTCCTTTCGTGAGATCGGTCTGCTATAAAAAACTTCGGAATGTAAATCGTGGATCGATGTAGCACGATCCCTTTTTCCATTTTGTATGACCGATCCCGTGCAAAAATAACACTGGCTTTCAATTTTTATTTCACGCCACTTTT
Organism: Bombus affinis; assembly: GCF_024516045.1. NCBI lineage: Eukaryota > Metazoa > Arthropoda > Insecta > Hymenoptera > Apidae > Bombus > Bombus affinis. Next base: position 10,683,095 of record NC_066355.1, on the reverse strand, counting down.
TCCCTCGTTTCTTTCTATGGAATTACGTAAAAGCAAAAATAAGTTTGTCGCGACTCGACGGAAACGAACGTCCAACGAATCTTTTTTCCAAGCGCCAACTACAACGTACTCGTAGTTTTTCGAGCAACAGCTTCAATTACGCTGTACACACTTAATTTCTACTTACAGCGAAACAATTTTTCACGGTGTTTAAATGTCACAATATTTCCGTGACGCAACGCCAACTCGCGTCCGGATTAATTTACTCCAGCGCGTGCACGCGCTTTAAGCGGTCCACATTACTGTCAATTACTATGCATTGAGTATACAAGCACACCTTGCGCGGATAATTGAAAGGCACTGCTGCATGGACTACAGCTTTCCACGAACAGGATATCTATGGCAAGAACGATTTCCTGTTTCCTCGAACTTTTATTTTTTCTTTTTTCGTTATTCCAAATCGTTTTGTCTCTTCTAATTATTATTACCAAGTACAAGAGCTTTTTTTTTTAAACGATTGGATATCGATGTCGTAGAGCTCATTGATAAAGAACGGTACATGCTTCTGTCCAGCGAAAATTGTAATTTCCACGAGCAATTTTAGTACAGCTACGTTGGCTATTAAGTTTCTTCTGGATATAGCGAGTCTACGAGAAATGGATACACTGGCACTTGTGCGCGTCACATGCTGCCAACAAGTTTTTATCTCGCGTTCTGTTAAAAGTTGTTCCATCATGTCGAGGAAACTCGCGGCTAATGGAAACCTTGGTTTAAAAAAATTATCGTGAATTTTGCCGATGTCCTGTTTCGAAGAAACGATCGTATCGAAGGAATACGTTTTGGCATGGCCATTTTTACACAGAAAATAATTGAATGAAATTGCAAAAAGTATAAAAATCGCTTCTGAAGAAAGAAACCGTACAAAGCAAGTTCTTTCTTTGAAAAGCAAAATACCACCCCTCCTTAAAAGGGTGAAAGATTCCGTGTACCTAAGATCGTCGATGCAAGGATTCGACGTGCGTGCCACACAAAACGGTACACGGCCCCCTCCGCTTTCGCATAATCGTCGGTCGGTAGCTTCCGGTATAATAGCTTCTGAGAGAGGCTCATCGTCGGCTGCAACGACAACTTTTTGCTGCTCTTTTTCTCCCTGTTACCCCGCGACTGGTGTGCCGCGGTAGTTAACTTCTTGCCATGTGATCGAGCGACACGGTCCACGTGCCACGTGTTCGGGCTAATACCTGAAATGCTTTCCGTTGATTGTGAGCCGCCTGTTGTGCGTTCCTCTCCTCTCTGCCGCTTAAGAAAACCTGGATCGTTACTGAATCTCGCTGCTTCATGATAACGGTCTTCACGGTCGGAGACGCGTGCATTCCCGCTGGAAAATTTGCTTGCAACACGTAGACAGGTGTGTAGCATGTACAGTTGAATGCAGGTTAACTAAGGATCACTGGCGCCAAAGTGGTAAAAAAATTTGTAACAGGCGTGAATCGCCTGAAGCTTAATCCCTTTCGTCACTAACGGGACTTGTATGTTCCACACAAGTTTCAAAAATTGCTGGTGGACAAATATCTATGGTCAGTACAGAGTATAGGTAGAATATGCGTATGTGTGTGTGTTCTATGCGTAGAATTTGCAGTTTAAAAGTAGGAAAATATTTTCCTGAGACGCGAATCGCTTGAGTAGCTCCGAGGGACGAAGCAGGCGATATTATTAGTTGTATGTAAAAGTCTCGGTCTTTTCTTTGCAATTTTCTTATATTTATACACAATACAAATCAACGTTCGCAATGTTCTGCCCCATTTTCTACGACTTTCCGTCAAGCTTCGGATTCCGTCGCGAAAAAATGACACGTGGAAAGTATTTCAGTTCTAAAGTACTGTCCGAACAAGTGAAAATCTATCAGTGTCGAATCTGGAGAGCACGACGCTTGCGGGAGAACTTCTCCAGCGTTCTCACCGTTGCTGTCGGAAAATCTCGTCACCGATCGATCACGAAGTTGGCGTTTCAAATAAATCGACGGCGACCAAACAATTGCACAGAAAGGCAGAAAATTACACGTATCGATTAAAAGTAATGGTACACGAACGCTTGAACGAAAAGGCCAACGCTTGTGCATACATCTGATAAACAATATCGGAAAGGAAGCTGAAATTCATCTTGGGAAAGTACATCTCGTGGTCGATGGTAATCCAACTTATAAACTGGAGGAATCAAGCCTGTCCTCGTCGTCGCCTCGATGATCGATCAGCCTCGATAAACTGGAGTCCGCCTCTTAACAGCCCTAATCTCTTCCTATGAGGAACGACGAAGAGGATGGATTAAAGTGGGGGAGCTGGAGCATGTGCCCACCTCTCTCGGTTGGCCGCGTCTCGAGTAGTCATAAGTAATCACGTCGACCCGCGGTAGTCGCCAGGAAATCGACGAAGAAGTGGCTGACGAGGCGTGAGAGGAGGATCGTGGCAAAAAGAGGAAGCTGGAAGAAACGCGGCCGAGAGTATGTAGCGGGAGAAAAAAGAGGATCGGAGTTGAAAGAACGAGCACAGCTGTCCGGGGCGCGGCCCTTCACCAAAACGAACAACCAGACAAATAGAGAAGCGCATAGAAACCGAACAAACTGCCTTCTGGTTAGACGCATCGTCTCTGTGTCGTGGAACGATTATTCTGGTTTGTCTGTCACGGTTGAGCGCAACCACGTTGGTTACAGAGATGGTTCGGAGAGATTTTTATTCGAATGTCACGGATGATGGTCGATAATTTTACGAAATGTACTCGAGTAGCTTGTAGGAATGTGGAATGATCGAATTTGTGGAGAAGCGTTTAGAATATTTTGGCCTCGTAGTTTATTTTGTAATAAACTTCAGGATTTACTTAAACAGAGATAGCATAGGAATTCTAGTTACTTTTTCATTTTACGGGTATAGTTCCTCGGCTTCTGGAAGAAACATTCCGAACCCTCGTCATTGCGCCACCGCTTTTATCAAAAATCGATCATTCTTTCTCCGCCTCTGTCCGACGGTCGAACCACTTCTCTTAATCTCCACTTTTATCGAAACGATATACCCCTTTCATTCATCAACTTCCAACTCCTTCTCGAGTACGATATAAATACTTTCTTCTCGACTGCTGACCCCGTAGCCACTTAATTTCATCGAGCTCGGTAATCTCCCTCCGTGCGGGATGATCGATAATTGCGATCAGCAATCGTACCAATAAAATCCACTTATTGAATACCATTGAAAATTTATTTCCTTCTGGCTGATCAACCGCTCGGCGTATCGGTTAGGGCGGTACTATGGTTTCGTTTGACAAGTTCGATGCTGGCCGAAATGGAAACTGGACCGAACTATCGAAACTCTTGTTCGAACGACGTTGGTCGAGATAACGGAGCATCCAGTCGTTAATCAGCAATAATTACCGATGGTAGATACGTCATAGCGCTTGTGCTCCATTCAGGATGAAGCATCCTTCCATGGTGAGAAAGAAAAATCGAACAGCGGGCCCTTCTTGTTGCAGGCCTCGACTTCGCCGAAGATCGAAAATGAGATGATCCCTTGTCTCGATATTTTTCATCCTTGGGCCGCTTCGACGGAATCGTGATTGCTTCCGCTCGAACGCCCGGTGCAATGAATTCAGTCGATAATTAAACGCGACTGATGCGGTATTCTTCTGCATCGATCTTGTTCCGAGTGAGATACCGGTGAATGTCGGTCCTCGTCCAATTTGTTTTGTGCTGTTTGTAGGGTATAGGGTTGAGCAATGGAACCGTCAGGGTGGCGAGTTTGAGATTAACCGACTTAACACCGAGCTGTCGTAACACGTAAAAGACTAAGCGGAGAACGACCATCGTTGTCAGACAGGAGAAATTTCATAGATATAACGCAAGACGTACGGCGTTAAGCGAAGAAAGGCAATTATCGTCGGACATAGTTTGCAGCCCATAAACGACACTCGTAACCTTTGACAATAAGTAGCTCTCGTCAAAAATTGTTTCGGTCTTGCTTTAAACCATGAATTATCCAGCAATAAACGTTAGTGGAATATTTCTTTTGGAAAATAAAGATAATTGCATCAGCGTTTCCATAGCGTCAATCGATTCCATCTGATGGTCAGAATTTCGTGTATACAATTTTAAATTAACCACTGAGAATATCGTTGATAGATTCATTTTTTACAATTAATCGATCCCATACGTCCGTGACGCCTTTTGCAAAGTTCAGACCGGTGAGTTTACGTAAGGCAAACCGACTCGGTCAGCTAATTGGAAAAAATAGTCGCCGTGAAAGATTATTTAAACGGTAGGGATTACAATTCCACTGATGGCTTACGCAATAATAAATATCGGTCGTTAAATCATCGCGGGCAAAGCGTAATGCGCAGTGGGCTGCACGCGTGCGCGCGAGCATTATTAATCATTACGAAAAAGCGTTAAGTAGATAATAAATTACGCTGCCGAGCCTCTTGGAAACCCAAGTTACGTGAAAACTTCCTTGGTATTCAATTAGCCGTATCTAATATCGCAATCCGACTCGATATTTCAAACTTTCGTGGTATCCGGTAATGCACACAGTTTTCAACTAAAAGTCGAGACCGAGATGCCGACGAAAGTATCGAACGTCGTTGCTGGAACAGTGGTTGCGAAATGCCACGCGAATTTCTAATATCCGTTCGATCGCCGCTAATCATACGTGTCCGTGTTAGCGGACACCGTAATTCAGTCATTGGGTCAGCATTTTCCTTTTGGTCGCGGTCAGTTAGCGACTGCTCGCTTTTTTCTCCTTTTTTAAATCTTTTTTAAACGTACGCGTATTTTTATTTATTCGGAAAGTCGGGTAGCGTTTTACGATAATCGACATGTCGTGTATCGATCGTGCATTTAGCGAGATTGGAAGAGAATTTATCGTAAACTTTTGCGTCGAGTAACGAAGCGATAATTTGAGATAAATGGCGCTTCATTAAGTCATTGAGGACCGATCAATGATATAACGAAAGTTTATTCTCCGTAGACAAATATATATTATTCTACCTTGGATTTCTTTATAATATATTCATACAAATCGTTCAGTCTACTTTCATTTATTACAATCATTTCGTTAAGTGCTCGATCTTGTGCATAATTAAGACACACTTAAGCAAGTATTATCAGACAGACGAAGTCTTCCAAGTTAATTATCTCTATTTATTTATGATCACTGAATAAGCAATACTTTGTATATGTAACCAATTAAAGAGATCTTGATAAAATAGATTGACCTAATTAAAACTGCGACGTTGCGTGACTAACAATGACACGACCCTAATACTTTTTACTAGAAATTAATATTAGCATATCGATATGGGAACGGTAGGAAAGTTCATGCTAACAGAATTAGCAACTTTTAATATTTTATGAGCTATTAGTAGCTTAATAGCCATCTATCTTTATATTTATTTACTGGTACTTTATTCCCTTTCTTGCTTGTTATTACAGAAATCCCATTCGCAAAAGCAATTTAGCTTCCATAAGAAATATTGGAAAGCGAGTGTCTATGAAAACAAAAATGTCGATTAAATGGAGTATCAACTTTTAAATACGCATTCTTTCCAATTTCGAACAGAATTCTTTTCAATATTCGTTTATCTAGAAAACAAAAATTGGTTACGAAACGGTTAATTCTGATCCCTTTCTGGATTACACTCAACTGCGTATGTTTCCGTTTCCCTCCAAATTTATTCATCTTTCCTCCATCTCCCACTTGTTTTTATTCAGTTACACTAGTTTCACGGCAGGTTGATTATAAACAATCGCGATGTAGAAACAGTATCACTTTCCGATTCGTGTTTGTACGATTATGATGTCTCGATAATAACGCGCCTCTTTTTCATGCGCTCACGATCATTTGATAATTACGAGAGGAAGGATTCGTTATCTGGATTTGTTATCTGAATTTGTCCAGTCGTTTCATGCTATTTTGCTTCTGGACAATTGTACAGATAACATTGTAATTTTTCTAGTTTTGAATATTACAAGACTACCATCGTTAAAGATATTATAATATTGTGAATTCATCGACTAGAAAATTACCTTCTTTGAATATAATAGCCGAGTAAAAATCGTCGAATTTCACTTTTAATTTTCTTTCTTTTTTTCTCTTTTTACGCCATTTCGCTTGCCGTAGATTTTGAAGAATCTTTCGCATATTTCATTCTGTCGTGTCGCACGATTTATCTAACTCGACGACGTTTCAACTCCGCTTCTCAAACGTCGACCGAAATATCCTATCGAACTTCACCATCCAAAGCCTCCTCGTCTTGCACGGCACGGACCACCGAATCAACTTGATCGTACCTCCGTTACTTTTTCACTTTGCATCAGGCCGTGAGACAATGCATCATACCCGGGACAATTTATAATAATTCACGTGGTCATAACTCATTATTACCAACACCGTGGCAACATCGATTCCCGAGGCCCAGCTGGGCTCATAAATATCGGCGGCTATCGTGGACAAAATCGCGACCAATTGCAACCGTGCTTTCGGGGCCGCCGACCCCCTTTTATTTTTCCCACTGTGCCCTGTGTAATCGCTGTGCGTGCACTCTGCATACGAATGCGAGCACGCTAGAAGCTCACGAAAGGGACACTCGTATTTTTGCTCGTATCTGTGGATTGCCGGGCTGTGTGCGAGCCGCCACGAGGCACTCTCCGAGTGGTATGGTATGGCGTGGCGTGCGAATAGCAGCCCTTCTATAAATCTTCATTTAGTGGCCACAGTTCGGGGCCAGTTGTTGAATCTTGGCCGAGTCAGAATTTCGAGCACCGTGCGCTCATTTGCGCGAACTTTGCTCGTTTGCGTCTTATTGTACATTTGCAAACACTCGAAGGGCTGATTTTGGGTGTGGTTGTTCGCTTGGAATTGCAACGGTGAATGATGCTCAGCCGAGTATCTTGTGGTTTCTGGTCTGCGAGGTTCCGTAGGATTTCGTCACGGAAAGGATGGATTGCGATTCAACCAAGCATTCTATGATTTCTGATTTGTACAATTTCGCAAGATTTAATAAGATTTTCAAGCAACCTTGGTAACCAAATTACGCAAAGTAGAAGATTGATCGATTGGAAGAAAAATGTCAAAGCAACCAGTTTCCCTCGTTTCCTTTAAAAAGGCAGCGACTGTGTGTCGGATCGGCGATCACGATCGTCGAGGCTTGTCTGGAAGCGACGATTTACCATACACGTTTCTTCCAAATCGACGAGTATCTCCTCGAGGCGAAACTGGACCAAACGCAACACGCGATTACCGATCTTTTTTCATCTTTCGCCTCTATTTTCTCGTTACACGTTGGACTTTTCGCCGAGTTTCAGTCACCGCGCACATCGCGTGTCGTCTCAGCTTTCGCAGAAAGGGCAACGAAATCGCGAAATCGGTCGATTCCTGGCGGCTCGGATCATTAGGCGGTTTCTAATGGCAAGAACGGGAGAAACAATTCTCGTAATAGCAAGCGTCGTGTTCGAAGATTTATACAGTCATCGAGCCAGCTAATGGCTTCCGTTTTTGCCGGTGAAATTGTAGAAACGTGTCAGCAACGCATTATGCCAGGCTCTTCCTTGTAAAAAGTTGAGTTGCCAGGCCTTAAATCTGTTATTAAAATTAGTTCCGTTATTTAGAGGTTCGTTTGCGTGTGGATATTGTTTATCGTTCGTTAAATTTTCTTCGCAGCACGTACGGTTCGAGGAAAACTCGAATTCCCGTCGAAACGCAATGAGATCGGACCAAATCCCAAAAACTCATCCCATCTCAGAGACAAATAATCCTCGTCGTGCGAAGCTCCATCCGAACGTTCATTTTCAGACAATTTCGGATAATGCCAGCAAGCAATCAGCCATCGGCATTCTCGAGATCTCAAATTACTCGAACCCCTTTGCTCTCAATACCTGCATCATGCTATCCAACAGTCGAACCAACACAAAGAATCCCATCAGTCGAAGATCCTCTCTAAACCGAACTCGCCCCGAGACACAGCTAGAGCACAGGTGAATCTTTGCAGGCTGCAAGAGAACGAATAGTCCCGCGGTGCTCTCGTGGTAACACCGATTCCCAGAAATTTCGTGCCTCGATAAGTTTTCGTCAACCGCAAACAGGATGCGTGTAAGAATGTTTCGCCATTGGCTCTTCTCTCTGCATCGCCTCGATTTCTTTCTGTCTCTCTTCTTCGTCGTCCCTTTTCAGGGGTTTCGCGGTCGAGACCCGGTCGGGTTACCGGTGCACCGATAGCTAACCTTTTGTCAAATTAATTCGAGATCAGTTCGCTCGCGCACGGATGCAACCACGCCCGCTGCATTCGCCAATTCGCGCGTTTACGGTGATATTGCAAATACAGTTGAAGAGTTAAAGAAACCGAGCCTCGTAATCATCAGGAACTTTTTACCCGGGCCGTATCATTTTCTCTTTGCTAATTGTGTTATTCGTTTGTTTACTTATTCGCAAGATCAATAGATGAAAACTTCTTCAGCATACAGAGAAGAAGATATAACGATAGTCGTAGAATAATAAAAATTGAGATACGTTGAAACCGCTGTGCCTTGACGCTGGTCAAAACGTAATTCGTCCAAAGGAAGATACAATTTCGGGACAAGCAACAGCTGCATCCAACACAAGCCGAAGACGAGACAGCAGCGTTGTATAGTTGCGATGGTAGATCGACGTAGGACAGCGTGTATTACGAGCGGCTAAGCGTAGGAATTTCTGGATCGTCGAACGCTCTCTACTTCACTGCATAGGAATCGGTGATAAGATGACCGAACAATCGAACGATACTTCAGACGTGGGCGAACTAAATTCAAGATCAAAGAAACAGCACACGTGCAAAGTCGCCTTAAGGTCTCGCAGCAACTCGCGTCGCTCGTTTTCCTTTCACGTTCGCCTCTCGACGAAACGGTAAAATCTCGTAGATGAATCTTATCAGAGAGGAGCGTATCAGCTCTGTTTGATCTACGATGCCGGGGAATGCTGGTAGGCCGAGCGAAGCGAATAAAGAGGCCGGTTCGGATCGCCTTCTACTCAAGGTCGAATCCGGAAAGGAAACTTAGAGCAGAGCAGGTGCTGGCACTGTCTGATAGTGACACCACGATCTCCAACCTCTTCGTGGTCTCTTCGTGTCAAAATGCTGAACGTGAAACGCGACGGTTCGCTTTCGATTAAACTGTCTACTCGGCTGACACGCTTCCAGCGATCGCTCGACCGTTTAATCCTCTTACGGTATTGCAGCTGCTTAATCGATACCGCTTCGTATCTTTATCCAAATTTATTCAATTTGTACGAAACACATACCGGGTGATTGGTTGCTACAGCACAAAGGTTTTATTTCTAACGAGAATTACGTTCAGCGATGCTGTTGAGCGATTTCACCATCGTTCTGTGTCTCTTGCGTATCTCGATATCGAGAGGTATCAAAGGTTAGACCAAAGAAAACGAACTTGTCATCGATTCATTGTTCGCCACGGTTCCGATTGTTTCTCATCCGCGTAATTATGAAAAAACTGCACAGTTCACGAGCGTGATCAGAATCAGCATGGACGTACCGAATGTACCAAATCGTGCAGCCAACATATGTATATGCAGGTGTCCCGGGTGTACCAACCGGATGTAATAAATCGAACACGGTGAAAACGTTGAGCGAGCGCCTGCCGTGACTCGATGACAGCTTGGAATATGCTCGGTGATCGTGACTTCGCTGATCCAGAAGTAAATACAGCATAATAGAGTTCATTTCGCTAGGAGTGCACGTCGCCTTTGCCAGCTGGCCTCGGGCAATATAATCCTAACTGTATTTCGTAATTAAAGGCGAAGTCGTGCGCCGATTTTCCTTGCTCTCTTTTGTCTCAACTTGGATTAATTGTTCGGGGCAGGATGGATTAAGTGGACGACGGAGAAATCAGACAGCCAAGTCACGAGACGTGAAATTATCGAAAGCCTGAGATAACGATCGTGGCGAATACGACTGAAAATTGAGCTAAACATCAGAATCGATGCTTCTCTGTTCCTGCAACTTTAATTTCGTTATAGTCTTCGAATTTTATGCCTCCGATCTTTTTCGTGTTTTGGTAAATGAAAAGATATTTAATGTCTCTCTTGGAACATCGCCAAAGTTAATAATTTGTAGCGAAGAAAAAACACGATTGGTTCGAAGATGACTTTCGATATCTTAATTCCATTGTTTTGTCATTGCAAATGTATTAACCGGTGTTTAAAGCAAAGTACGAGCGGAATAGAACACTTAATAATGGGGTGATTAATTACCGACAAATATCAAGAGAATGATATAAACAATACGATTAAGATCGTTGCCCAATATACGGAGCACGAAGATAATTAAGATCTACCGACTCGCAAAAATAATCGGAATCGTTCATAATGTCTTACTTAATCGCTTTGCAATCAGCCTCCACGCAGCTAAATTGTTGTAATTCGGCGAACCGTGTCGTCAATAGGCGACTGTCGAACAAACGCTACTTCGTTTCCAGTGAATCGAGGGTGCACAGGGGCCAAGGAAGCAGGTCGTGCAACGGATAATCACGATATATTGTCCGCAGTTATAGGTGAAACGGCGCGTGATCGTGAACAATTCAAATCTCTATCTCGTGTATGAACACGCGGAACCGTGTTCGGTGCATATTGCTACACGGATTTAATTAATTCGTGATCGGTAGCCCGTGCACTCTGTGAATTCTTTATCTTTCTCTAACTGGGCGCAACCACCCTGCAACTGTTTCCTTCGAGATTCTTACGGAGTATATGAAGCGTGTACGACTTACGAGTCTTCCTCGTGGAACGCGCATTCGTCGGTCGCTGTTGTTGTTACGAAACTTTTATTCTCACTCGAGTTTACTAGAGGCGGCTGGCGCACACTGTTATTTGCGAACATTTGGAAAGAAAGAGAAACGAAAACATGGTAGAACCGAGATTTTCAAGATACATCAAATATTAAGAAACATATTCAATCGTGACACGCGTTGTATTTTAATTCCGAGCACAGCACAGTACCGAACATGTTAACATTTAGTACTCTTCGTCTCCTACGTGATCCGCAGACGAAATTCGGCAATTTCAGCGTAATTTCGACCGTATCCTAAAGACTATAACGTCAGGAAGAAGGCAAAAGGGTAAGTTTCCAGTCGTAAATTTAAATATCCATTAAATATACGCCTGAATAACAAGGAGTTACGAGAATTACCTCTACACCTACTGGCTTCACAAAAGAACTCCGCGAACCAAAGGTCCACTAAATATCGCAACGAATACCATACTTTGAATATCTTACGTGTTTTCATGTATTACGCGCATTCTGCGTATTTTTCCTCTCGTAAATGCACAAGTATTCGTAGCCTACTAATAATATATTCAGTAATTCCCCTCCAAATTCACTGCGCTTCAATCTCTTGGCCTTCGCGTCTTCTCGTTAGACAGTCACACATTCCAGCTCGCAAGAAAAGCAGCTTTACCGCGCCGAACATTCCGACTAGCAGGAGGTTGAACCGCTAACGCGATCAGGTCGGCCGGAGGAGGTTGGAAAAGGCGGCAGCGCGTGCTGGAAATTACGGCGGCCACCGTCGATGACTAATGAGAAATTCACGCAGCCGCTAATGTACCGTATCGTTATCACCTTCCACGAAGCAGCCGACTATCCGGCTGCGATTTACCTTACGGCCGTGCCAGGAAGCGCGATCGGGTCCCGGTCGAATCGCGCCGACTGAAAAACGCTCGCGAGGTATCGTTTTGCAGCAAGAAGCGAGAATCGGCCGACGTCCACGCCATCCACCAGCTCCCGACCATAGGGAAACGCTACGAGCCGAAGCTCGATTACTCGCGATAGCGTCCCCAGGAATTTAACACGGTCGCAGGGGATATTTGCACACGAGTATTACTCGACCAGGACTTAGATTAGCTTTGAAAATTGAGTGGAGCTGGTTAACCGGTGCAACCGTGAAAGAAACAACGATGTAACTTCGGAGGAAATGATAACTACCGCGTATAGTGAATATTACGCGAATACCCCAATGTTCGAGCGTTCTAGTTACACTGGAACTTGGGTAACGCGAGCTTCAAAGGAAGAGCTAAAATCTTCGAGTTACAGAGACTTTGACTTATCACAATTTCCAAGTAAAAAATGGATCTTAATCCGTATTTCAATAGATGAAATTTCATATGGGAAAAACGAAACCAAACAGTCTCTCGTCCCTCTATTAGCTTCGATAAGGCATACTCTGCTGCATTTTAAAGACTCGCTACGATCTATCGATGATCCTGCAATAATAAAATTGCGCGCGTTAAACATTATATCACCTAATACGTATTTCCACTACCGTGTTTCCTCATTTTCTGCACCTAAGCAGAGCAAGTGTATTTTCAAAACATCCATTATAGCATCCCACGTCGGCTAAAAATTTCTCCGAAAAAAGTTTCACTTTACTCGATCGATACACGAACCATCTAAATCATTCTCCGCTACCGTGAGCTTGTCCTATTAATATCATGTCGAGCAGCGTGCACCTATACGTTCTCGAGAACGGGTTAATGCACGCTTTTAATGTCCGCCGCCACGCTAAAGTACGAAGACAAGCATCGATACGCGCTTTCACGAGTTCGCAGCCGAGCCAGCCAGCCGTCTATAATAATTGTTCCGGCTTTTTCGACGATCGATCGCGAAATCGAGACTACCTCTGTCGTTGTTATTAATGCTCGGCACTGTCGTCGATTATGTTGTAGCTCGGTACGGTGAATACGAAGCGGCTGAGAAATGAACGCGATCCGTCAGCGAGACAATGGTTACCCGGCTGCCATGGGGAATTGATGAGTAAAGGCATGCCATGACGATGATGGGATTACGCGGACGAAATTGTGATTACATGGTCATTTTTAGGGAGCTACCTAATGACGATACGGGGAAACGATGTTCCTGGGGTGGTCGATAGCTTCTGGGATGGATTTTTCTTTTTTCTTTTTTTTTGTCTTTTTCCTTTTTTTTTTAGGTCTTAAAACTCGAAAGGCCCCATTGCGAGAAGATGGCATTTACGCTACCGTTCGAAAGTATACGGACACATGTTCGTCATCCACGAGATTGAATTTACCGAATTACAGATAAATTTAAAGAAGGATTTTATTCTTTACACTGAGAATAATCGAGTAATTTAGAAACCGAAGATCGACGTCCTTGTCGCGATTAATCAATGTTCGTTGTTAGCGTAATTTCGATACGTGGAATATCCTATGGATTATAATAGTAGTTCGGTAGATTCGATTGGTTGGAGAAGAGGTATTCGTATATAAGAAATTATAACGTCTAAAAAAGAAAAGAAGAGCAAAGTTGCATAGGATTTTACGATGACAACTTTCGATGACTAAATTGCTAGAGAGTTATACCTATCATTATTTAACATGGCAAGTTCGAATGCGCTCTCTAATTAATTTAGCCGATCGTACGCACACCGTCCGCTATAATAATTCAATAATAATCAGTGAGAAAGAGGAGCAAGGGTTTTTAATTACGTTAACTGAATTAACGAATGTAATTGATAGTTTTACGGTTATTAAGGTTTAATCTTGATCAGGAAATTTATTAAGTAGCTCGATGTGAAGAATTACGTGTTCGTAATTGGATTGAATCGAGCGCGAGAATGTAGCGGCGCGGTAATAAATGGGATTCATTGAAAACTGGCACTTTCACTGTATTCACAGATCACTGGATTATCGCTCGAACGATGATGATCGTCGGAATTAAGTTTCCTAGCGATATAAACGAACGTTTTATACGAATATTTTGTAAAAATTGCCATTAGCCTAAGATAGGGTATACTCTTTTAAACGAAGAATACTTGTCCAATAATTTTTCACTTCGCGATACAAAATTCGATATCGGCATTCGGTATATCGAACAGTTGAAATCAATCGAATAAATCTATTCGATCAAACATGGGATTTTCTCTAATTTCCATCGCGAATATTAGAAATTATACGCGATAAATGTAAGATCGAAGTTTAACACCCTCGTCGTTGGCGGAATTCGAACCATACGCCTCGATCCTGCTCGCAGAAACAATTTCCCATCGTTCAATCGACCGAAGTCGATGTTGAAGGCAAGATTCATTGAACAAAGAATCGGTGACCGCAAAAAAATTCTCGGCAGCTTCACCAGATTCCCTTGGCGGTGCTGCTTCCTCGAGGGGAGGATCGAGAATCGTCGAGTACGCGTTAGGTATATAACCCTTTCTGCAGTCATCGTGGACCGCATCGTATCGCGTGTTCCCTATATGGAAATTCAACATAAAAAGTAGCTAGCAGAATTTACCCGGCTGTGGTCAGCGACTGTGATGAACGAAGGTGACACCATGGTCGTCCGACGGTGATTTCGTCGAGAAACAGCGTGAAGAGAGCGTAAACTGAATCCTTCTTGCTATTAAATTACTATTAAATTACGTGAAAATTTCTTATCCTACGCTCTTAAACAGTCTACCACGGAGCACAACGAAGCGTCGAATTTTCCAACACGTTTACCAAATTCCTCTCTTGGTTCTTCAAAGAACCAGCAATTTACAATCCGCTGTTAGCGAACAGCGCGGCAATTAAAGGAGCCGAGCGCATCGTGGCGAGCATAATCTGCCATAATTCTCGTTGACAGCGTTTTGACACTTCCTAATCCCACCAACTCGGATCGTGTCTTCGATTAACGCGACGTATCCTACCTTGGCTGTGTTCTCTCGCGGCATGGCGCGGAATTACGAAGCGGGAGACTCGTTGAAAGTGCGACTAAAGGCAGATACCCGCAGATAGGAGTCGCGATCGTTGTAGAACATTATCTACGATGATCAGCGATTATAGAAACCGTTCTTATCGAGAGAGCGCCGGCTGTGTCTCGAATATTCGCGAAGATTCAGAGAATTCCAGGATTCCGTAAGAATTCCCCGTAATCGTGGAGGCACCCAGTCGCGTCCTTGAGGGAGGCTCGGTGCTGCCGAGGTACTCGCGAGGTAGAGGTCGAGAAGTTCGAACAAGACCGAGGGAATTCGAGTTGCTCGAAGCGTTTCGACGACTCATCATCGTAGAGGATTCCCGATGTTCGCCGTAGGTCAGATAAAAGGGAATCCATGTGCGATCGGTGGGAAATGGCATGTGTACCTACCGTGCTGCCCAATGATCGGAATCCCTGCAGTACTTGCGTTATTTATGAACGTACCGACAATCTCTCCAGCTTGCAGCGAATTTCTAATAATTTTGATTTGCGAAGTGTTAACTCGGCTGTTAGTAGAAACCATCGGATTGCTTGGGTGGTTGTGTTTCAGTTTGCCAAAGTTGGTGAGACGAAGAGTGGAATATTTGAAATCCTCGATTAGAGTAATTTTCCATATTTGCGATTTATATCGCGTCAAAATTAAAACGTACCTCCTTTCGTGCAAAGTTTCTGGTAACTTCTAGTCGTTGTAAAAATTTATGAGAGATTCGACGGTGGATTAAAAAGCATGCCAGATTTTTGTGGGCAACGATCCCAAGTGTTAAATTTTGACGTCTCCCGGGGGATGACTTTATGATGGAGTCGCGAAAGCTGATCAACACTGCAGATAACCGCCTGTATTTCCCGCGCGTACCTTTTTTACGCCTTTACAATCTGGCGTTATAAAAGTACCTGACGACACACGCAATGCTCGTTTATTAGCCCTCCGTAATTCGGCTCTCGGAGTGTAAAACCTTGGTGAAATTTCACGAGACCCCTGCCGCTGCAGAAGAATTGCTTTTACGAGTGCAAAGACCTGAAGCTCGCGTATCCCCATGTATAATCGACAGATGCTTGAGAAACGTTGCGTCGAAGAGGCTAAAAAAATTCAACAAAAAATTATATAACGATCAATTAAAGCGTTGAACGAAAGGAAACACGTTATGCTCTATAGAAATGAAAAATGATGTAAAGGAATTTCTTAATTAAAAATTCTGTTCCTTTATACCACTTCCATAAGTTTTGCGCTGCGTTGCTTCCCATTTTTAATCGAAGCCTCGTACTTTAGATTTATAGGCATCCAAGTACAGCGATACTTTTGCTAAGTCAACGAAACTGACTTTTACTCGTACGATGTTAACTTTCGAAATCTTCTAAATAATCGAAGTCGTTGAAAATAGTTATCCACCCACTCGTGTTCCACCCACGAATAAAAATCATTTTTTCGTTATACCGTTGTATCATTTCGAGTTTCGACGTTGAATAAAAGAACCGTTAGATCTATCAAGCATGCTAGGTCGTAGACAACGATCGTTTAGAATATTAAATATAATCCGGACAGCTCGATTGATCAGAGACCAGTTATCCAACAGCCAAAGGATTCATGTACGAAACTATGTTCGTTTAATCGATCGATTCCGTTCCTCCCTATGCGAGAACTTTCGCCATAATCTGAACTAGTTTGTACGGAGAGGGCGGAACGAAAGTTTGATCGTTGACTCACAACGAAAACGCTTGATTTCTCGGCGAAGTTTCCGTTTAATCTGGTCGCGGTTGATAGATCAGAGCTCGCGACACGATAAATCACAACGGGCGGAGACTTTTCTGTCGGAACGGGACGTGTTAATTCAAAATATATCGACTGGTCGGGGCCATGTAGCTGATAAACGATCGCGACGGCGAGGTAACGTTGCTGCTCGAAAACTTTCCCTCTAGAAAAAAAAAAAAAAAAGAAAAATTGAGGGGAGATCGCGAATGGTAGGATTTGATGAGAAATGAAACTATCCTTTACGGTATTTATCAATCAAAGTACCTTTCGCGACGTGCATACGTAATTAAGACGATAGCGATCGCATTGAAATCGACTTGTTCCCTTGTACGGACAATGATATCTGAAAAGAGAAGTAGTCAACGTTGACCCTTGTAGCAGGTCGAAAGAGAAATCATTCCGCGACAAGCGTTGGTAGCGAACAGTTCACGGTAGAAACACAAAGGTACGCCATAATCATTGGAACAGTCGTTACAGCAAGGTTTACGTTTCCAACTCTAAGAGAATTCATCGAAAAATTCTTAAGCCTTCGATCAACACGTTCGTCGCATATACCGCGGTATAGTAACGAAACTCGGATTCGAAGCAGGAGCGTCAGCTTCTCGACCTTTTAGAAAAAGTAGACGAAGAATAGGAAGAGGAGCAAAGATAAATAGAAATTCTCGCCATCAGATTCAGAGGCTGATAACTGTCGTCGCGTTCCCAAGACAGAGAGTCAAAGAGAAAGAGAAAGAGGGAGCGAGGCAGAGAAACGAAAGAGCCCGGTAGGCGTTTCCGTTAGACCGTAACGATATTGTCAGGTTGCATAAGGGGGGCCTCCGGTTATGACAGATTACGAGCGTATAAATAATGGTTGGGCGCGATTTTCATCCCGCGTACGCGCGTACACACCGTAGCCTGCCACGCCGCTCACGTGCATATATACAAGCGTGCGTTAGTGTGCACGCACGCGTGTACGATCAACACGGAGGCTCGTACGTCCACGGAACGGTTCACGGTGGCCGCAGCCGTATATATCGAGTCGAGTGATCTACGCCAGGATCCGTAGATCAATGACTGACCGCGCCGACCGACACAGCTGCTGCCGGGTCGCGGGATGACCCTGGCTCTGGTGCTTGATCGATGACTTGGACGATGACCTCGGTGGCCAACCAACGATCACCGACATTCTTCTGCTCTCGTCTGTGATCCTCTCCTCGTGCACTGCGAAGCAGGAACTCGACTGTCCGACCGCCACGGTGACGTTTCATCGTCGACGACTATGCAAAACCGGTATATCGTAGATTGCGCTACGACCTCCGTGATGATGCGTTGTCGATTCTTCAATGTGGTTAGGGTTAGATGGCGAGTCGAAGTTAGTAATGGAGTATTCAGATTGGAAGATTAGCGTGGATGGCTGTGGGTAATGTGTGACGATCGTGGGAGGTGATGGGTGATTTACGTGGCTTAAAGTTATTTAGAACGCATAGAAATGTCACGAACGTAGTAATGCAATTTTGTTTCAAAGAAATTTCTACAACTCGTAATTCGATGTTGCTTCGAATTTAAAACGTCCGCTCGTGGTGACTCCTCTCCATACAATGGTTGCATCTCTCTAGGGTTCCTCTCCCTAGGGCTGCCCTGGGTCTCGCCTACACCGTCGTACTCGAACCCGTAGTTTATACAGAGGTGTCCAATAATGCAAACATCTATCTACCGAAGCGTAACGCGGTCCGTTCGACGAATTAACGACAGCCGCGAATCGTCACGGGACGAAGATGCGTTTGTAGTAAATAGTCGTTCTCAGGCGTGCTAGCTGTAGTATAGTTGACCGATCCACGAATCGTCTACAAATGTTAAATGTTTGATGGATCAGTGGATCGATTCCATACCTTTTATAAGGTAAAATTGTGGCTAGAGTTTCTTGCACAAGAATTCTTACAGTGGGGTAAAAGTAACATTAAACGCTGTCCAAATATTCACTTTTCTTTCACTCGGTGCCCTCTTCGTATACCAGGATCTCTCAAACATTGTCTTAAAACCGTGCAATATCCGAGAGGGGCCCGTTAAATAGGAGCACGTCCGCGGTCGAAAATACACGGCGGCGTTGCGCAAGGTTCGCTGGTAACCTATCATCTCGTACCTTCGTTCTATTAAATCACGCTGACGTTTAAAGGGCCTGGTGAAATAACGAAGCGGAGGCGAACGGTTCGAGATACGTCGGAGGTTGCCGAAATTAAGTCGAGGGAACAGTAACGTTAACGGTTAATATCGAAGGTTGGCGCGTACTTTTACACGCGTGCCAGTTGGCGCAAAACCGCGTGTGCACGCCTCCTCGATACGGCTCGTCGCCCGGTCGAACACAGCCGATTCTAGCCAGTTTGGAACGAGCTGCGCGGGCCTGATTGTATCGCAATTACCGGTAAACAAATTGCCCCCGTCAATTTCGTAAATTGCAGGTTCAGAGAATGAAATCTCACAATCTGAACTGCTCGTGTGCGCTACCTCTGTTTCGATCGCACGCACACACCGTTCGACTACTGCGCGATCACGCACGTGCTCGCGAGCATCTGCCACGGCGAGAAGCGTGCGCGCGTTTGTTTAAGGCACGCGTGAATTAGCGAGAGCGTATAGCTGCTTCGAGCAAAATTAACGTCGCATGAAATTCGTCTATATATTTGCCCCTTCTACTTCTCCTCTTTTGTAATTATCATATCTCGATCCGTTTCAAAATTCTTGAAAGAATCGTCAGAACCAATTCTGGATAATTTCAGCTTCGATCGTAGCCACGTTTCCTCTATTTATCTCTCTTACCTGTGAAATCGTGAGTCGGACAGGGGCAGACAATAAAACTACCCCCTTTTAGTCGCTTCTGTTTACTCTGAAGCATACAGCGTGCAAGAGAACGAAGGTTACTTCTGCTTGTGCTGCGAGCGTACACTAGCGGGATGGCTTGCCTTTAAACTGCTGTTTTGCATACAGTAACGTGGCCGCGTTCACAACGGAGCCGCCTCTTTGCCGTCGGCTTACTTTCGATTTTCTTCGCGGACCTGAAACCGCAGTGTGCATACCGATGCACCCGACCACTCTACATTGCCATTGCACCGCCGTCAACTATACCTACACACGTGTAAGCAATTCCTGATGACGTCTGGATAGAAATGGCAATGTACAGACTGTTTCATGGTGCGTAAAGAGAAATTTATTCGCTAATTTGCGATCGGTACCGAGCAGATAATTTCGTACGAATAATGTTTACTAGTTCATCGGCATTTTAGAATCTGTACGGATCATTGAACGAAGATGGTTCTCTTTTCGTTTTCTTCAAAAGGAATTTGATAAACATTTTCGTTCATTCGTATCGAATAATTCAAATGAGATTGATCGATATAGAGTCGTATTAATTACATACGTCTAATTAGTGGCGAGTTTGCGAATGAAACGTTCACAGGCTTGAGATGATTTAATTGGTCAATATACAATACGAGTAGAAGAAGGTAATAATTACTTTGATGCGCGAATGATGAAAGGATGAAGATAATTGAGATTGGCTCTATTATAGAATTCAGAATTTATGTGGTTATTAGGATGATTGAACTAAGCGGTAGCGTAGGAGTTGCAGACATAAATGACGTATAAAATTATCGTTGACTGGTTTACTTTAACCCTGATTATATAAACAGCCCTAAGCCAGACATTATCTATCAAAGCTTGTCTGTCAGCCAGGTGTTAAAACAATGAATGTGTATTTAACTCGATAGTATCAACGTTCTGAAAAGATTAAATCAGCGTAACGTGAAAAACGGTACATTAGAAAGTAACTAAAGGAAATGTATCGCCCTGTTACCATCCAATGCTGACGATTTACGAACACGTTGCTATAAGATCGTTTGAGAAATGAACTTTCGTTGTTACACAGTCCCTAGAAATTGTGTGATTGTACGATATCTAAATCGTACGATTGTACGATCTACCGATAGTACGCCTTTTAGGCAACAAAATTCCCCTAACACCTGCACCATGTTTCTTAGTAATATCTGTTTCCTCTTTTAAATTATGCTGATACAAGCATCAGGTATATCTCTCGACCAAAATTATATTAATCATTAATGTCGTCATGTAGAAATCACTCCCTTTATTTTCTGTTGGATATTTTCCACTTTTTCACTGCATCCTGTAGACTCGTGTTTTTTCGTTTAAGAGCCATTTCCTCGGTAGTAGCTTTATACTCATCGCTTTAACTTCACGGCGCGATGCATTATTTAAATCAACCGTACATCAAATTATTCATGAACCGCTTCAACCCTAATCAACGATTCTTGAATTCATCCCAGCTGGGACCTTAACAAGAACTATAACGTTATCTTGTCGATCGCGGCATTTATAATACGCTTAACTGCGCGATAACGCATCGCATATACGCTAAATTATGTTTATTAAAAACGTGTTCGCGATCTCTCGCCATCGTTCATTATAAATCACACGGCGGAAACCTCGAACTTGATCTTCGTCGGAACGAGTTTAGAACCGAGCCACCCCTCGTTTCTTACAGGTGATCACAAGATAAGGGTGGAGGATAAGTCGAACGAATACGAAATTTCTGGGTTGTCAAAAAAAAAAAAAAAAAAGAAGAAATTATTATCATTTACATAAAGAACGTTCAATCTCACGAATATTCTAGATTATTGTTAATTTACCTGACGTAATTACCAATTTCTTCATTTTTTTTTCGAAGTTTAACTTTCTAAGAAACCGATCTTTGATCAAATAAAACTCGTTCGACTTACTTTTATACAAGAAATTATTCTTTTCTTACTTACAACGAGATCCTATCATAGTATTTTATATACAACTTTTCTCTAATAAATTCTTCTAACAATTAAAATTCACCTTACTCATTATGTAAATTATCCCCATACCACACAGGATATTCCGTTACACGATCGTAAATGATCGTAAGAGGGAAGGGGTTAACGTTGGGGGCCAGCTTCTCTTTGAGCACAGAGATGTTGGCAGCGTTCCGTATTCGTGACAACCGTAATATCCAGCGAGATAATTAATTACGAAGGTAGAGCGGCGCTCGACCGAACTCGCTATATCTTCCGACATCTGGGCCCGTTTTACATTGTGACCAGCGGTGCGTGGGCGTATCGCCACTGGCTGCCTACAGGCTGGATCAGGGACTCGTTAATTCGCTTTCTTGCGAGTCCCGCGTGTGTTTTATTAACCGTTCTTAGGGAGTTACTTTTTCCTTGCTTTCCTTGCGTTTCCTCCAGTTAAAAACTTTCGTTCGATCTCGAGTCGCGATATAATTTGGAAAGTTCACTCTTGCAAAGCTTTTCCTATCTTTCATCATTTTCCACTGTTGCTATTTTGGCGGCAGCGTGGAGTTTGGAGCAAAAGTGAAACATCTTCTAAATCCACCTCGCGCCAATTCCAAAAGCCACACCGAGTTGGCTGACAACCAACGATCGTCAGCAGCATCGCCCAACTGGTACGAATCTTACACGCTCTCGTTAATTCACACCCATAAAATTCACCTGACCCGAACTACAGCTCTTCCTCTTAACCAACGCTACAAACTCGCTGCCTTAACATGGCTCGCGTCCTCGCTTTAAAAGCTCTCCCCGACCGATCGACCTTTTAAGGTTCAACGATCGCGGGTCGATCTCTGGTTCGATCTTCCGGGAGTCCTCTCCCGGAGAGATCTCTCGACATACAGCCTCTCCTCGTGGCTGGTATCGAGGGTGTAGCGTAATTTCAGGCCAGGACAGATCAGGTGTTACGACCGCTCGGGAGCGTATTAATCTTTCGGCAGGCAGAAGCAGGAGGAGGAGACGCAACAACGAGGAGGAGGTTCGTACGCGAAACGGGTATCCATAATACGCCTATCTCGTGATCAGCCGCGGCTTCCGCGGCCTTAAGCCGCGTGCATACTGTTTCTCGATCGCAATATTGGCCCGTAATTACCAGGTTGCCGCTATCTTCTGCTTTAGTTGCCCGTTTAGCTCCGTTTAGCTTTGCTTAGAACGTGCCACGCCACCTGCCAAGGATCCTAGGGGTGCAGCCTCTCGAATGGAATGTTTGATCCTTGAGAGGTCGTTTTGAAATTCCACTTTCCGTTCGCGTAGAAATGGAACTGCTTTTATCGGCATTCAGATCGATTTTGTTCCATTTGGGACACGGTTTTCGTTCCTTTTGGCTCTTTCGACAGTTCTTTTCCGTTTCTGGCTCGCACACTTTGCATGGAACAGGCGCAAAGAAGATGCGATCTGCGATTAAGGATGCGAACGTAGATGAAGAGTATAAATATATTCACCGGAGCAAATGTATTCTCTTGTTTAATTGGATCGACGTTGTCAGTGAAACGTTCCATGCACGGTAGAAGTCTACGACTTCGAATTTTTCATTTATTCGCATTTACTCAGTTGAAACGAGTGCAAATTTTGTCTCCTGACGCGAAGGTATATCTCTCGGTCAGAAGAGTTCATCGTACCTGGTGCAGCCGTGAACTTCACGTGCGTTAAAGTGATATAGGACCGCGGCGACAAATGCACGTATCAGCTTAGGTATTAAATTCGCTAACGAACCATACGCTGTTTATAATCGTCGAACCGGTCGAACCGTAACGATTACCAGAAGAATTATAAACGTACGTTGTCATCGATGACGACTACACGAGTCTCTTCCGACTGGTTTTAATAGGCTTGTGAATTCCGGAGTAACACGCCTTCTGCGAAATATCGTTTTATAGGTGATTAAATTAACTGCGATAAAATGGATTTTTAATGACTACTCGTAGATTCGTAGTATTCTGTTGATTATTAAACCACCTGTTGATTAAGGAGGAGAAATGACTATAAACGTCGACACGCGTCGGTAAATAATAGGTTTCTCTTTTGAATTTCTCGTGGAATCTTTTTGGAAAAAATTCAGCTCAGCGTTTATTCAATAATAAGGTTATTAAACGCGCGATGGTTATCCGCTAATTAACTAATTATGAATGGTTAATTGGCGTATTTCGTTTAAGTATACTGGTTTCTAAAGTCCCGTTTAGATAGTACCGAATATATGAATATCTTTGACTGCAGAATTGCAGAGTTTAACAATTTCGTGAAGTAATACCGTTGATCGTAAATCTCTTAATGACTCTTTCGTATTGTTGATTTAATCGACTCGTGGATGTACCAAAGAAGATATAGTCACACGCGAATATATCCTTTAGGAGATCGGGACGAATTCGAACGAAGAATCTTCGCGTTGCTTTGACGATAGAAACCAGAGAAGAAACTGACAGTCTCACCCGCTCCGATTCATCTTCATCTTCATCCGCTGATCCGCAATCGCAAGCTCGTCTCACACTTTCGTCTCAATTTTACATTCGCACTCGCGGCACTTAACTACGGTTAAGGGTCGAGGTTCGTCGCAGGGGCCTCGGTCGATTAAAGTGATATAAGGCCCCCGGCGTCGGCGGCGCGGCGGCGGTATTCAGTGGCTGGCATTAAATTAGCTAACGAACGAGTCCGTGCGGCCAGCGCCTAGCTTAATAAAAGAATATTCGAGCACGAGCGGAGCAGCACGAAGAGAGAGAGAGCGGGTCTCCGGGTCGACGATGATGCCCTCTCCGCCTCGTGGCGGCGCACAATCAGCGGAGCGTGCTCGTAATGACCATTACCGTCCGACTCGCTACCTTTGGCCACCACGGTAATGGCTCGTGTCTGGTTGCCTCTTGCCCGGCTGTGTGTGCTCGCCGATACTCCTTTGCTTCAGGGACGGATAACCGCTATCTACCGTCCCTTGCCTCTTCGTCTCTCCGCGAGGCAACACAGAGGGACAGATAAGGGGCCCAGGGAGAGATTAACGCGCGCGCAACGCCGACACCGGGGGAACTTGAAACTCGCGTCGGATTTCATGGAATCGCGTGGCCATATTTTACTCGCGAAAAATGGTAATTTCTAGATAGGCTAACGGATGGGGATGCTGGACGCGGTGGCACGCTGCTCGATTCCAGGTGGACCGCTGGAATCCATAGAGGAAGTGGACGAGGGAGCATGGGAAGAGCGCGAGGGAGAATGCCACGGGGTGGTTTAGTTGGTTTAGGAAGAGCGAGAGATTCAGCGACGGTAATGAGCGTTGGAGGGAGGAGAAGCTTTCTCAGCGAGTTGGCGGGCTCGATAAATCAATTTTCGCTATCGTCGTCTGAAGCTACTCCACGGTATTTTATCGATGCAAATGTCCCAATGCGATCAAAGGGAACGAAATTAAAGCGGCAAAGAAGAAAATCTGGACTTTTCGTGTAATTCGTTGAATGACGAGTTAAAGGTTACGACAAATTTACGATTGTTCGTATATTTTATAGATCGGAAGTTTTCTGAAAATGAAAGAACAGGTAGATATATTATTCGCGGAAAAGTAACAAAGTAGAGTAATGAGTTAAAAAACGGACTTTCGGTATTGATGATGTTGCGTGTGTTTTAAGTGGAGTAGCAGTTTAGCTTCTTATCAGTTTTCATCCGATTAAATCAAAGTCAATTAGCGGGTTGAAAGACTAATTACTTAGTTGCTAACTGCTACAATGTTATAAAGATGTAGAAAAAAAATAATTTGTTGCATTGTTAATATCAAGCAATTTTCTATGATACCGTTTGCCGCAGTACGTAATTAAATGAATTTCCTTGATTTATATAATTCCTTAGATTTAATTAGCCAACCTTGGTAATGTAATAGGTTTTTCTATCGTAGTAGGGGAGAGGTACTACGAAAGGGACGATATATTTTAACATCCATTCCTGATAGTAACCTTTATTATCCTTTCAATATATTCTCCAACAAATAATAATAATAAATTAATTAACAATCGTTTTTAATTCCTCATAATATCATTATAATTAATCAAAAAAACATCAACTGCGGATTACTATCCTGTTGCTGAGTGAAGCGAGATCGCAGTGAGCATACTCAAAGGATTAAGCACTAGCGTTGCCATAAACGAGAAAGTCACTTGCGCGAGTAACACGTTCGATATTGTTGCGATGTGATTTGTCCCATTCGAAACTTGTCCCTCGCACATTACCTCACCCCTGTCTTAAAAGTCCAGTTTTATGAAAAAACTTCGTCTCACCGATAATTTGTTCTTGAATTGGAAAATTTCAAATTCTTTCTCTCTCTCTCTCCCTCACAATTATCCGTTAAAGACATTCCTACAAATGATATCGCTAAATATCCAAATTATCATTGAATATCTGTTGACCACAATATCCAAGCCATACACTGCAAAACCACCGAGATAAAAATCAACCCTCGCTACCACAAAATAAAAAGCCCATAGCTCGATAAATTTCCTGACTACGGAACTGGCGAGGGTAACTCTGAAAGCATCCGCGAATCGTCGACGGTGGTCGTTGGCTGGCTATTAGGACGCACGCCGGCGCACGTACGTATAATGGCAATCATGTTAATTATTGTAAGTAGAGCCGCGCGCCACCGCCGCGGCCACAGCCGCACAGAATACCGGCCGGCTGTCTTTCTTCCTGCGTTCCCTACGTAGTGGTAACGGCGTGTGCCACCATTACGAGGAGCGCCTTACCGTGAACGCACGCTATTCATTCCGCGGGGAGACCCTGAAGAACGGTCGAGGAAAAGGAAGGCGTAGGAGAGGAGAGGCCTCGAAAGGAAGGAAGGTCGAACGAGCGAACCAGAAGCGCGCCTTCGAACCGCTTCATCTCTACCTCCTTGTAGCGTAACGCGTTACGAGCCTCGTTTTTTCCTTTTTCGGTTTCACAAGGTTTTTCGTCCGATGTGCTTGTCCGTGGCTTTATGCGATCGAAAAGGAATTTTTATTGCACGATCTGCTTTGAGAAAGGATCTTTTAGAGTTCGATGCGTTGTTTCGGTTCGTTTGAAATCCTCAGGGTTCGAGCGTTAGCGTTTAGATAACGTAGCGGAGGAGGAATCGAAGGATAAACTACCTAAATTTAATATCGTCGACATAAAACATTTTCAACGATGTTGCTTGCGCTCGTTCTCAAACAAATTTTGTTAAGTTCAAAGAAATATGAAACGATGGTTATCGCGATAAAGATGTTGCTAAAATCTGTCAATTATCACAGCCTTCCTCCGCAATCTTTATTTGTTTTTACCAATAAAAGAAAGAAGTAAAACTTGTCTGGACCCTTCTAGTGACCTCTAATTAGACATAGTCCAGTTAACACGGTTTTGTATGGCCGTCGGAGTGACCGCGTTCGTCCGATTCGTGCGCGCCGCCGTGTGTATCATTTTATCTAATTATCCGGGGCACATTGCGGGGGCTTAAGTACGCGTAGCTGTTACTCTAACGATATGTTTTCACGATTCTCCCGTTCTGCCAGTGCGTGCCGTTGGTCGCGTGCAATTGCACGTTTAAATAATTAAAAAGCGAACGAAAGGCTTCGAGGCTTGTCGCGCAGCTACGATATAGATCTCTTGCGTCGTGATTGAAATTACTTCATTAGCCCTGCTTTCGACCCGTCTGGCCTTTGTTCAATCGTTTCTTTGGCTTAAGCCCCGATAACGATCGGAAAGATTTCCAGGTGAGAATTTAGACCGCCGTTTAGAGCAGATCGCGAGACCCGATAACGTTGTGCCTCGGTAGTCGCGTAGCAAACTTTTAGAATATTACTCTCCGCGAACAAATTATTCAAAATCAGACATCGAAGCAACGAGAAAATTCTTTCAACTGTTCTTCGAGAGTGGATAATTGTAAAGAATTTGATAATCTTAGGCGGTGTTCGGAGTGGATACAACAAGAACAACTATCGAATTTGTGCACGCGCGAAAATGAATTTATAATAGGCGATAGAGCTCACGAAAGCATGCATTAAGGTCGATCTTAATTAGCAGTAATTTAATTAGGTTCGCCAGCGTGACGGTTAGCAATGGGCCAGGTCTAAGTCGGAGGTAAGAAAATGTCGGCGTGCGTTATTAAGGCGGGCAGCCTTCCTCATCGTCACGGAAGTTGAACGTGCTGCATTCTCTTCTGTGTTATAGCTGCAGCGTTACGAGTTTTATCTCTTGTTCCTTACCTTCCATATTTCTAGCTTTTCGTTCGAAAGATTTTCACAACCGCAGGATCTTCTCGACATTCTTCATTTTTCTTTTTTTTTTTTTTTATGTAAAATGGAAAATATTTAACGTGTCGCGCAGAGTTGATCATATCCCCGCGTTCTTTGTGTCGTTTGTGTTAAATCTAGTCGAAGTAAAAGAAGGTAACTTTTCCTCAAATTTGCTTTAAAGCTTAATAGCTTCCAACTGGAAAGAAAATTTTCTCTTAACTGTCCAATATTTGCGAAGATGCTTATTTGTCACGCTTTACATGTTTCACGTTGTATGTACAGTTATGCGCTCGCCTAATGAGTTCCAGGCAATGAGTTTCGTATACAAGAACTATTTCCCCTTGGCAATTGAAAATTACATGTTCCGAACAGTCAATCAGAAAGGCTAAATTACTCTGTCGAAGTGTTTGAACAGACACCGTTCCTAGAATCAATGGGAATTCTTTCTTGTGTAATTTTCATTAGCTTTTTTTTATTATATGCTATTTTCTAATTTTTTAAAGGAATTCTTCGGTAATAATTAGCTTTAGATTCGGTGTGTCTACAACTGTGAGAGTAATACCAAATTTGTCGAGTGTATCCAGTTGCGAGAAACGTACGATAGAAGAAGATCCAATTTTCCAGGGTATCCTGTACTCGAACCGAGAATTACGTTTACTACTTCCTTTCTCGTCGCGTCAACTTTCGTTCATTTAAATCTTCCTCGAGAAAGGAAACATTTGTCAAGTGCTTCCCTGCGCGAAACTCTGCGCGAAACATGAATGAATAGCCCGTTCCCTTTAAATCGCTGAATGAATAGCCATTCGAAACAGAAATTCTGCGTATCCTCTACTCGGTGAGCAGCGGTTCAGCTTTCTCTCGCCCCTTTTATTATTCTTTGTCCCGTGAAACAAGACCGCTCGAACACAGAGGCTGGTTGCGAACCGATGCAGCATCGTACTCATTTACAACGTTATCTGAACTATTATAAAACGGCCACGCCGTTCTAACGGCCTGGCAATAATCTAAATTCCAAATGCGCGGTACAGGATACCTTTAACGAACCGTGATCTCTCTCGGCGAAACGAATTAATTGAATGGCCAGGCAAAAATCTTAATATTTCCCGTGGATCGCGTTTGCACGGCGAGAGAACTCAGTACCGAACCGTGAATTCTCATTAGGAATCATCGAAAGCGCGCGTGTACCGCTTGCAACGCGACGGATCAATTCTATGTAAATGGACACGAATCGTGCTTTATGCGAGATACGGTAAATGTTTTCGGACCTAGCTGTTCTTTCAGATTATGTCGTTTTCCAAGACCGCAGAGATTATTCTTATCTTCGCGGCTTTATTTCTGCTTCTCCGATCGATGAGATAAAGCGATTTATTTATTTAAGTAGACGGGGAAAAGAGGTGGTTCCTGTTGGAAGGCAACATGATTGGTAAATTAATGCGGGAAGACGAGGCATCGATAGGAACTAAATCAGTTTCTTAATACGTATCTACCTGTTCCTCTCTCGAGTATCTCTGTTGGAGTCACCTTTTTGCTCGATACCCGTTGCCGTTCCGCGGTCTAAGCCCTCCCTCCTTTCCTAACCCAAGCAATAATCTAAATTCCAACCGCTCCACGCAGGAGTTACCACTAACGAACCGTGTTTCGCTGCGTGGTGAGACGAATTAATTGAAGGAGCGCGGAAAAATCGGATATTTGCACCGCGCGATGCACGCAGCTTGTACCGTACTATAGAAAAGGAAAGATAGAGAGATACGGTGCTCGACATCTCGAACTCGTTAGATCGCATCGAAGGCTTGCTCACGGTCGAGTTGAAATTCGGTCGAGTGCGGTCTCTGGACGCGGCGTACGGCTTCTACCGGCCAATTAATTACCGCGAAAGGAAGAAAGGAGCAGGATCACGGCCGCGTTTGAATTTCCACGCGAGTCTCGTCGCGATGTGCTTGAGCCACCGAGCGTGGCATTCGCATATAATCAGCAGCCTGAAGCTCGATTATGTTTCCCTTACAGCCGCCGCCCCCTCGTCCCTGCACGCGAACGATCCACCGTATACTTGGCGGCCGTATGTATACTCCTAAGCCTCTTGTAGCCTTCGTTTATTTATTTAGCAGGCCAGGAAGCCGTTCGTTCTACCGGCAGCCCCGCGGTAACTAATTAAAGGTCAGAACGTAGCCGGGTCTTATCCGGGCAACGAAGAATCGTAAGCGGTCGTTTCCGGCCCTCGGGGTGGACTTTCGTATCGCGCCGATAAACCACATGCCTAGCTTTCAATCTTTACTCGCACTCTTTTCTTTCTTATCTCTGGCTGAGATTGGAAGGAGGATTTTTCTATCGTAGGTGATCTTTGTTTCCGACCGTTGGAAATAGCACGCTGACTCGCGAAAGCGTTACGAAGTTGCGCCTAGTTTGGATGGATTTGAAAAGTTCTAGCGCGATAATTTTTTAAAAAATTCAAACGTTAATCTACTAAAGTTTTAAATCGAATTCTATCTCTTCCTCTATATTTTCTTGTCCATTAACTTTCCGAATAATCGCGTACTTGCATGCCACTATACGTACACGGCGTTAACGAGGAGCGCGAGTTACGAAGATCGGCTATGGTTTGAATAGCGTCGGTAAGAAATGAATGAAATATGAATTTTAAGATGCAGTGAATGAGCGTTCCTTTGAATGGAACGGATATTATGTTGAATGAAACCGAGGAAGTGTATTCGTTCTTGTAACTAACTGGACTTTTTCTGTTTGTTTCAGGTAAGTTGAAGATGTACAGGCTCGTAATTTATTCAACCCATTTCTGACGAACAATGCACAAAGTCTTAGGAACTTCGACGCGCATTGTGAGTACAAACACGTTCCGATAATGTTCTCAAACATTAACGTTATTTACGTACAGTTTAACGTTCGTCTAATCAAAGACCAATTAAAATTTCGCTCGAACGTATCTCCGGGACTATTAACTCAATTTGCAGAAATCTCGCTCGAATTCGCTTCAATAACGTCTTCCACGAATTCCCAATCTCAGTCTACCGTTTCCCATCTACCGTTTCTCGTGTCATTAGAGGAGATCCTGTCTCGCATACGGCAACCCAGATCCTCGGATCGTACCGTTTCTAATCGCGCTCCAATTTGTCCACGTGTTTCGCAACTCGACCACTGTATTTACCGTCTAATGACATTTCCCCGATGACGAGCCCCGATGTCAGAGCGGGGCTTGTCGATGCCAGGCACGCAGCGGCGACGGTCCCCACGATCCATTGAAATGGATGAAACGTCTCGATCCCTTTCGATCTCGAGCCGGCTAGAGAGGTCGAAATGAAATCATTAGCCGTGGAAAGAGCTGGCTTCGTAGCCGCTAATGGCCGGCCGTATACACCGGCTAAATAATGGTATTGTATCGATCGGATTTCTATCGTTAACAAGCCGGGGTGTCCGCGTAAAAAGACATCGTGGCTGACCGTAACTCAGCCGCTCCCACAATGAGCAGCCGCGAGCGGCGTTAACGCACTTCGTGCCATGCCGATCGACAGAGACCGGCCGCCTTCTATGGCATGCGAACGCATAACGCACGGCTAATGAAACCCTGGCCAACGTATCTCGCGTGTTTCGTTGCGTTCAGTTCGACACAACGTTGAATAAAATCCTAGTTATGAGCTGCACTAGTTGCACGCCTATATAGGAGGCGCTTTGTAGAAGATCGTTTAGCATATGTCGATTGCGTGGTACTTTATGTACACCTAGTGTTATATAGACTGCTCGCATTGCTGATTAATTTGATGAAAAGTTATTCGCGAATGGTATTCTGCGCGAATACACCGTTTTACAGAATCGGTTCCATAGAGTGTCGGATAAAATAGATATTTTAATGTTTTGAAAAGTAGCACAGGTTCTAAAAATAGCATAGGTGAACGATAGACTGCTTTTTTAAACGACGTATATTTCCTTCGTTAATTAAGAAATTTTACAGAAGTTTGAAACGGTGTTAAGATTACGATTCTAGATCTTTAGCTCTATATAGAGCGCGCTCTGTAATACCGAAGCCATGTGCACCCAATCTGCGTAATCTGTCAACTTGGCAAAGTCCCAGTACGTTGGTGAACCGAACCACAATACATCGAAACGATATTGAGAATTACCAGTCGAAGATCGTTCGTCTCCATCGAAGTTTTCCACGAATCTTGCATATCGATCAGAGTGAATCGAGCGCGGCAACATTCTCTAGAAAGGGAATCGGGGATAGCGGCGAGATATAAATTTCCCGGGATTATGTAAACCAGTGGAAGGATAAGCAGCCTGTCGGCTGCTTGGTAAAAACTGATCGCGATGCATGTTACGGGTACGCATAACGCACTGGCACACTTGGATGCAACGAGGGGAACCCCCATAGTCCGACATACGCATTCGACCGTTGCTTCTCTCGTACGACACGGCGGCGCGGCTCGTTTGTGAGGCCAGGATCGTTTCTTACACGGGCGAGTTCTGTTCGTGGGACCCGCGAGAGAGGAGAACAAAGTTTCATCGATTCAATAAATTCCCATTAGGTCGATCTTGTCGGGATTGTAAGGTCTCCTTGGTATCTGCTAACTGGTTTCTACCGTTTGTACGTCGTTACTCCTATCGTTCCAGTGCGCGTCCTTCTGTAATATTATTTGTTAAAGAATCTGTCGCCGATGCGACATTTGTCCTTGGGCGATTTAGTATTCCCCGTGTCGTTAATTTGCGCCTGGCGGAAAAATCTGCCTGTCCGAGCCGCTACTGATGATTCTGTTTCATTCTTGACGCTCTTGTTCCGCGTTTTTAAAAGCGAATTGAATCGGATGCGCGGTATTTCGGACGAGCGACCGGTGGAATTCGCTAGTAAGTACAGTCTCGATCTCCTTGATCAGAAATACAGTCAAGTCATGGTAATATCTTCAGTTACGAATAATTCCGAGATTTCCGAAAGGTTTCTCCTTTCCCACTTACAGCAGAATTTTTATCCAAGACGTTAGCCATCCACCAATAGGATAAATGAAATTTCGAAATTTCACTGGTACAAAGTATAAGAGGTTGAGCCGCGTGGCCACTCCTCGCTGCCTTCGCTTTCTCATTAGTTTCCAACGATACGGTATAATCGGTCAGCTGTGCAATTAGATGGGACGATATAGTGCATTAATCATCGCTGAAAAGTACATAGGCAGCGTCAATAATTACCAACTCGGTCTCTGGCGACAGATCGCGGGAGGCGATGGTTCGCTTTCGCGCGATGTTCGCCAAGAAACCGGCGTGTTATTACACGACCGACTGTATATATCCACGTCGCCAGTGTCGGTGGCAATTAACGAGCTACCGGTTGTGCGACCGTCGCGGCAATTAACAACGCTGCTCGTCTATTTGCAGCCGAGTCATGGCTGTTAAACTCGGATAGAAAACGATCTGTGACGTCACGGGGCTAGGATCGATCGTAGTAAATCGATATCTGGCATTCAGGTCGAATCACCTCGAGTCGATACGTGACCGTTCGACTCGATCGACGATCTCTTGGGGACCGCTATACGGGAGAACGCTTGATTGAAAGTAACGATCGGCGACCACGACGTTGTGCACTCATTTGCAGGCCTGTTCGTCGTTCCTTCTTGCCACAAATAGGTTGGTTGCATCGCTGTGACAGCTTCTTCCGATTCGTCGTCTTTCAAGGTGTGTCCATGATCTTTCTGCGCCGAAAGGATCGTCGTTGCTGATGGGTCGCGAGGCATACGTCGGCGATAGCGCAACCGTGTAACCGAGGCTTGCACGAGAAAATACATATATCGGTTAGTAGGTACTGGTGTGTTTCAATTTATGCTAAAGAAAATGTTATCTTAGTAAACACGCGACTATGTTTGAAAGGAAAGTTCCGAATAAGGCGTAATAACTCTGTCAAAGTGTCGTTCGCACAGTAAAATTCACCTGTATCCACGACGAAACGCATAACAAGAAAGCGACTCATCGATTTCGAACACGAGACGAAAACAAAATTACACGGACGTTACGGCGGAACTTATTCAAATAAGGCGGCAGCGACGAAAGGAGCACGCTGTAATAAAATTTTATTACATTCTACGCGTTAAATCATATTGTATTACGTTCTGTTGGAGTATAAAGACATAGAAGACACGTCGATTCGTCATGGAAAAGCGTAAAGGACGCGGCGCAGTAAATTGTGCTTTCGCGGGACCGCTATTGTAACCGCTATTCGAGCGCCCAGTCAACATATCGTAAAATAAAATTTGTGGCACGTCGTGTCACCGGTTCGTAGCGCTATCGTGACGTGTCGTAAATGCAAACGCCGCTAACGTAAAACGTCGGTCCCTGCACCAGGTACAATTCGGATTTGATTAGGCCCTGAAATACGACAGGGGCGATCTTTTGTCGCGTTTCGGCAGGCTTGACATCTTTACTCGAGTCCTCGTACATTGATTCGAGCCGTTGCTCCGTGGATATAAACGCTGTTCGTAAAAGTCGCGAGAAATTTTATCGAACGATACATTTTTGAAGAATATCTTTCGTTTTCTTTGTTCCGTATTTTATGCCACAACTGGTCGTGCAAACACGCGTCTTTTTCATGAAAGTATGGAACGCTTCTTATAAGAAATAAACGAGTAGTCTGCGATATAGAAACTAAAAACGTATCGTTATCTATAATTCGCGTAACAACCTGCAAACTCTACCAAATAATTTTCGGATACCAATTGCATCCAAAGGAATCATTTTTCAAAATTTTTCAAAAAGAATCGTCGCGACTTTTCTCGCGCGAGCCCGCCAAAAAGATGATTCCACGACCTCCCTCTACGTTCTTCCCATTAAAGGAGGATCAACGATACACGGTTGGATTGACAAAAAAATTGAGGCTGGACAGCGGGGCTCCGGCGAAATCGCAAACGAGGCCACGAATTCACGAACGGCTTGGTGAATGAAACCAAGCCAAGAGTTGAATGGCGAAGAGGTACCAGGCGAACGAACGAAGGAAGAAGCGGAATACGACTAGAAGAAGAAGAGGACGAAGAAGTTCCTCCTCCATCGTTCGACTGGTCACATAACGTGACGTGTGAGCGATGCTTACTCTCCCACAACGAGCACCGGTAGTAGATGATGCTATAATGGCTGGGAGTCGGACATGTGAGCGCGGACAGGAAGTCCAGGTTCCTATACCAAGACGTAGAGTCACGCGGATCTTCGCATGGAGGCCTTGCAAACCTCCTACGTGTCACGCAACTCATTCACCAGCTTTTCCACGTTGCATTAAGTCCCATTACCGACCAACGCTGACTGATGCTCGTCTCTGCTGGTTCTGTCGAGTCTCCGTGAGTTTTGATAATAAAATTGATTAACCTTAAACGATTCTTTTCTGTAAACGAATCACGGTGCTCCGTGAAGTAAAGTATATAGCGCAACGAACATGAACAAGAGCATCGTTCGAAGGTGGTAGATCCGCCAAGTCGACTTACCTTCGTCGCGAATCCTATATTCCGCTTCAGTTTCTTCTCGTTTTTCGTTGTTCTTTCGCTTGATTCTTATGGAAGAATTTTACGGTTAGAACGTGTGGCGAGCGCAGAGCAGCGAGTAGCCTTCGAGGTCTGTTGGTTACATGATGCGTCGGTGTTGCGAATGTATACTTGTTTTCTTTTTTCACTTTTCTACCCGGAGCTGTGCGGAGTTGTTTATTCATGTATGCGGGAGTTTATGGACTTCTTTGCACAGTAAAGGGGAAGACTAAGGAATACCGAATCGTTTCGGGGTGTGCGTGTAAATTTGAAGCAGCTCTTGGACTTTGTTTCGTAGATCTTTCGTGTCGTGTAATCGTTCGTAAAAGATCTTATTTGAAAATTGATAGTTTTCTGACAAATTCTGAGACAGTTCGAAAAATCGCGAATTACAACATTCGTAAATTTATCACGACTAGGTCATACAAATAAATCGAAGGAAATGATATTTGCAACGTGGTTGTTATTCTCGACGTTTCAATTTGTAAAATTGATCGGTAGATTCTGAGTGGTTCGTACGATAGGAACAATGTGCAGCTTTCTTCCTAGCGTTACTACTTACCGTGGAAGGCCTCGCGGGATGTCGTTGACCCAGCGACAGGAAGATCATGACGCGTTGCGTAAGAGGACATTATCGTAGAGCCGCGCAGCAGGTTACAATTTCATTCATGAATCCCTCTCTGTCTCCCTTCCGTTCCCCTGATGTACGCGCGTTTACTTTCTCTGAACGCATCCTCGGTCTCTTCTCTTCCTCCTACGCCTTCTTCGTTTCCCTTCGATTTCTTTCTCCCTCTCTCTCCCTCTCTCTCTCTCTCTCTCCCTCTCTTTCTCTTTCTCTTCTATCTTCGGTTCCCATGCGTGGGCGGTGGACATCCTGACGATGTCTTCTCGACGATCGTCGCTTTGTAAAAAGGAAAAATACGCGGAGAATCGTGGATAATTTAAATTACGTTGCTTGCGACCGCTTGGTTACACCGACATTGACTTTGTGCAGCGATTTATCGACTAATTTTATTCTCCAAAGTGAGAAAATAAAAAGAATCGAGTAAATCGTTAGCGAATTTTCTTTACCGAAGGGTAACGGGTTAAATAAATCTTTTTTGATTACAGATACATTTTGTTCATTTAAACGGTCGAGAGATTTAATCGAGTTATAATTTTGATCGGTGTTGCCAAGTTTTATAATTCAAATTATCTAAATTACTCTGGATGTCTTGAATTCGATTTGTATAAGCGCTTCCGAGTTTTCTTCGCGATATTATTAATCTTTCTCGTTGCTGGAATCATTTTCTTCTGGCAAGTTGAACCGCTCTTCCTTGTTCGAAGAGTAAATTTCGCGTTATTCGCGATTTCATCGGTTTACGCGCGTGGTATCGGTCGTAAACCGCGTATTCGCTGTAATGAGATTAAATGTACGAGTATCGACCTGTGACCGCGTTGAAAGTGACCGTTTAATATTTGTTTTATGACGGTAGCCATAGCGGCTGTCATAGCAGCGTTTAATGGCTGTTCGTTTCTAGTGCGTGGGAAGCAGATTTTTTTTATACCGTTGTGGTTTCGTACTTTCTAACGTGATTGCTTTATCGCTTCGAGCGGGCTACCGTAATAGTTAGCGTAGAATTCTTTGGAAAAATGCGAGCAACGTTGATTAAGTTCTATGCTTTTATGTGACTAATAATCGATCGTTTAGTATGCGAGCAGGCCAATGTTTTAATGTCGACGATGAATTTGCTTCGGAAATTCTTGCGCAATCACTTTTACAAAAGTCAAATATTCATTTATCAAACCTTTTTCATCGACTTTTACATTTCACTTTCACAGCATTAAAGTTCCTCAGTCTTAGGAAAATATCGCTAAATGGTAGGAAATTTGACGCGCTTAAACTTCAATTAAATTAATAGTAGATAAATGTTATTCTAGTCTAATACTTTTCGCGCAAGCGACGTTTGCAAGTATTGGAACAATTTCGCCAGCCGCTTCCCACGTCACAACGCATCGATACTCTCACTTTCCCACACTCTACCTATCCCACCTTTACCAAATATATCGCAAAGTTCGCGAAAACTTCATCAGGAAGTTCGTCCGCGTAAATCTGTCAGTGGCCGTAAATCTCCGGCGGAAGTGGCGTCAGGGTAGAAAAAGGGGCCGCCGTGGGCCAGTGGAAAAATTATTGCTAGCCGCGCGAGAGGAATCATACACGGGGCCCAGGACCTGGAAAGAAGCGGCGCATTCAACGGCAGTCCGAAGCGAAATTTATAACATCGCGTCGCGAGTAAATCCGCGCCCTCTTCTCCTCGACGTTTCTTTCTTCCCCGGGTCGGTTGCTCGCGGCTTTCCTCCCTTCGACCCGCGGCCAGGCTTAGAATAAAGAACGTTGCGCCTTGTCTACAAGTGTGAGACAAGAGGGCCCCGATATTGCCGCCTTATAATAAGACAGTATCGCATGAACGAACCGGCATCGGGGCCCACAGAGGGCGGTCCGAACAATGGGCTGAATATCCGCGGAGAGAGGCCACTCGCACACACGGTGTGCGTTGCGTGTGTAACAAGAGGAGCCAGCCTCTCTTTCTCTTTCTCATTCTCCTTCTCCCCGTTGTCTTCTTCCTTCCCCCCTTTTTTTGTTCCTCTTTCTCCGTCGCTTTACTTCGACGGTAGAGACGGTTGGCGGTGGAGAGAGCAAAGAGAGCACACAGGGCGTGGATGGAGGAGCAATGCACGCCATATATCAACATCGTACCGATAACGAGGTCCCCAGGAGGCTACCGGTCGTGGAAGACGCCGACTAACTTTGGTCGCCGCACGAACCGACTCTCTCGACTCTCTTCTCTGCCTTCGCTTCTTTCTGGGATCCTGCTGCGGCCTCCGAAGGCGAATGAAAAAGCGCGAACGCGATCCAACGTTTCCCCTCCGGTCTCCGCCACCATAATTTACGGTGGCTCCCGCGAATTTCCAAAACGTTTTTTCCGCGATTATTCTTTGGAAATTCGACGTTTCGGGATGGCACGTTGGGGTGAGTCGCGAGAGAGCTGGAAAAGGAGGTGGAACGATCGATGTGCGCTGGAACGAGCCTCTTTGAAATTGCACCGGTGTTGCACGAGTCACAAGTTACGAACGTCGAGCAGCTTGCATCAAATATATCTAAGAGTAGTGGAAACAATCTCAACAGGATGTTATTCGCACAATTGTCCAGAAGAATCATATTTTCCTACTTGTTGTCACGGTACCGGTCGCCGCTTCTGCAAACTTGACGCGTTGCGCGCCTAAATCGACTCGCAAGCGTTTACCTCGGCGAGCAGAAAAACATATTTCGAGAAAGAAAGAAGCGGAGAACAGTGGTCGAGCACCGTGGCAAATGAATAATGCAGCAGGCCGACAAATTTATTAATTGCACGATGCGAATCCGCTGATATTCCCGTGAACATGCAAATCGAGCGGTGAGCATTATTGTCCGGCATTGTTCGCTACCTCGTTCACGACCATATTGGACGCCAAGAGCAGCGTAGATCCGCCTCGCGAAACCAAAGAAAACTACGCCTCTTAAATTAGTTAGATAAGAATTTTAACACTGATCCGTTGTGCGCGCCGAGCCAACCCGCCGCAGCAATTGTGCTGGCGGAATGCCTGCAGAGATAACGCGGCTAAAAACTTGTATTTATTTCGTTGTTTCCAGCTACTTTCGGTCGAGCTGCTTTCCGCTAACACGCCGCTTAACACGCCGCGGTTTTCACCATGGAATGCGTTTCAGTGTTTATCGCAGATATTATTGGCAAAACGTTGAGTGGAATTATTTAGTGGAGACGTTAAGTGTACGAGGCATTGTCCTCGGTTCTCGGATTTTCTAAAAGTTCGTAACATTTCTACCTATGTCTGTAATTGTTTTCCAAGGGTTCCATCTTTTATTTCGTTGGCGTTAAATCGAACTCGTTCTTTTCAATTTTATTCCAACATCCAGTTTCGGCAACGGTATTATAACTTTTCCACCTGTTAAATCACCTTGCTTCTCGCAGCCCTTGCTCAAACACATTCATCAAAATCCATCCAGAACTCTGGCACCCGAAATTTCGAAAAGAGCAACTTTTTGCCAGGTGAATTGGCTCGAGGAGGCGGGTTTCGCGGGCCCGATCCGGCGAACGTGTACGAGCTGGCCGCCGCGGACATTGTAGGGCTTATATGGCGATCCGGCATAAATCAAAGGGCTAATATACTGGCTGGGCCCCGGTAATGCAGCCGCCGCGCGGCGGAGGTCTTTTTATCGGCGGGGTAAGACAATACGCATTTACATACGCGCGAGCGCTGCCGCGCGGCGTGTAGGCCTTCCGCGCCACGCCACGGTCCCGGCCGCGCCACACCACGAGCATATGGCATGGCTTATTGGAGCGGAGGCCGCGCCAGCGCGGCAATTACCGCGCTTCTGGCCGCCGTGCCGGCTCCTTCGGCCAAGCATCAAAGTGCCTGTCTCTCTTCTCTCCCTGGCTGCCTCTCCCTCTTTTTTTTCTTGCTCCCCCTTGCTTGGTTCCCCTACCGTCGCAAGGGCTGATGGGGAGATTGCTCTTATAGGGGTGAGTCCTCTTTTTGCGAAGATTCTTGTCTCCTGTTTGATTCTTTGTTTCTTTATTTGGCCGGGGGGCGGGGGATACCAGGGAGTTTGTTTTGGGTCGTTGGCGAGAGGGTGTCCGAGGTTTGAGCAGGTTTGGTGGGATGATGAATTGGCTGACGTTTGATTAAAGTGTGGCGTCATATTAGAGGGGCGACGGTTATTACACAATGTTTCTGATATTTGGAATTCATATCGATTCTTCAGGACGTTAAACGTAACGTTGACTCGACATGCAGTTTGATCGAATCTTCAAATCTTTCCCACGTGTAGCTCGCAAATATATTCGTCTTCTTTATAACGTTGCCATTAATTACACAAAATGCTGCAAAAAAGCTATCCCCGTCATCAAGCAAGCTGCCCATTCACTAAAGGTTCCAGTAAAAATCCCCGGTATCTTTCGTCGTAATTAACCACACCCATATCCCATCTGTGCAGTTGAGAGAGAGTGAGTCGATTAAAAGCCCGACGGAAAGGAGGAAGGGATTCGCGACAGTGCAGGAGATGAGAGGAATATGTCGCAAGAACGCGTCCCATCCGTGAGGGTTAACGAACGTCCCTTCGTAGCAGTATTCGTACATAATGCAGCACGAAAGAGAGAAAGGGAGAAAGAGTCTCAGCCGAGGAGTAGAAAAAGGAATTACACGAGGACCGGCGAAGGGGTGAGGCAGAGGGATTCGCGGTCACGGGGACCGTGTGGCTTGACGTAGAAGAATTTAGGAGCGACGGCGAGAGCAAAGGCCCAGTTCGCGAGCGGCCAGGTCCCTTTGAAGTCTAAAAACAATGGCATTGTCTCTTCAGTCTAGCGAAAGGCTGCATCTCCCTCTTTTTCTCTTGCCTCCGCCCGGTTTCTGCTCCTCCGTGTCCTCCTCTTGGCCACTCCAGCCGCGTAAAGCGTTTTAGATGTTTTTTCCGCTCACGGACAGAGGTCCCTCGGGCCGAAAGGCCGCGATCGGTAAGGCCAATCGGACCAATTTACATTTTTCATTTACATCGACCGCAGGACACCGCACGAGAGACTGCGCCCGGGACCGACCAGCTATCCCAGTCACCCTGCCGGGACTTCCATCTGGCCTTGATTGAAGATGCTGACAGGCTTGGAAATAATGCTTCCTGGCGTCCTGACCATTTATTGGCAACTACCGAGCGAAGATTCTTCGGGCTGCAGCTTGTCTCTTATGCCTTCCATGCACAATGTGTTCTGAGTTCGATAAAGATTCTGGGCAGCTCGTGAGATTGTTTGGTGGTTACGTTTCATTTGCTGGCGAAAGATCGCAGATACTTTCGGTTCAACGAGGTTTTAGATACGTTTGACGCGATATTTATTGGTATCGTTGTTTGTGAAGTATTTTGGACAAGTTTCTAAGAGAAGCAATTACTTTTGCCTTTGAAAAGTTATAGTCGTAGCACGTATTCCCGCAGTTGTAGTGTTTCTTTTAAATTTATCGATACGAATTTGATGCAAAAGATGATTGGCTCTTTGTTTGCTGCGTTTCTTCTGACAAAGAATCCGTCGTTTTTCGTCGCTCGAGATAGCCAACGAGCGTATTCGGAAGACTTGAAAACCACAACGACAGAATCCACGGGGCTGGTTTCTGCCGTGGAGCTTGAAAGTTGGCTAGAGGCAAACAATAGAAAGCGAAGGAAGGTATTCGGTGAAATTTGTATGGCACTATTTGCATGGTCCACTAAATTATAGGAAACGGAATCCGTACTCGGGATCTGCGCGAGCGAACGCGCGTTTCAACGCAGATTGAAGAGGTTGGCTTTCGAGGCAGAAACGTCTGGTCGTTATTTCGTTCCATCGGGCTTCCAGGAGAGAGGAATACAGATTCGGCGTGTGTGTCCGTTTGCGGTGGCCAGCGCAGGCTATTAGGTCTCGTACAAGAGCGTTCTCCTTTTGTCACGACTGGAATTTATTCGTCTCGATTCGGTCCAGGTCCCCTTCTCGTCAAAAAAGAAGCCGACCTGTCCAGCTCCCGAGTTCCAGACGGTACCCTGCCCGCCTTTCTAGCGTCTAGATCCGCCGACGATTTGAAATTCCCGATGCATCGCACGCATCCACCCCCTTCGCTTCTCGATGACCGATGTCACGCGTCCAGGATGCTCTCCTTGGCGCGAAATAATGGCTAATACGTCTGAGAACGGCGAAACAGCCGTGGTTTCTGCGTTAAATATTTATACAGAAGAATTTTTTGAAATTCTTGAACGGTTGGTCGAGTTTCTCAGCATTGGTAGAAAAAGCGAAGAGGAATTTGAAGTTGGTGTAAAATGAGGCAAGTTGGATCTATCCTTAAGAATGTTTTTCACGTTGTCTTTTCCTTTCTTTATCGCATACTCGCATAGGACACTCTATGATCCTGTTAGTTGTTGATAACCTCGCACTACAGATGTCATATTTAACAGGAGGAACACTTTCCAGTACGTACGTGTGTGTCGATCGAACGTGCCTCGTCTTATCCTGGTAATCGAGGTCTGTTCTTTAGGATTGAACTCTTTGCTTGTCTTGAAATTATAGAAGCTAAGGATTAATCTATGTATATTAATCTAAATTTTGTCATAGTACGATTCAGTTTCTGCTTTATCGTCAGGTCAGCTAGTTCGCATTTCCAAAGATATTCTTGCGAGAAGAGATCCAGGCTATGACAATCTTTTTGCCTGGAATCGATAGCTTATAGTATAAACTCCTTTTTTCTTTGCTCAGGCTGTGAAATTCTATCAATTCGAAATATTTATCAGATTCTGTGAATAATTACGTTTGAAATTCCTCTAGCCTTAAATGAAATAACCAAGATTTTTCCATCGGTATTTTCTTAACATCCATAAAACTTGTCTGCGTGGTTGTTTCAGAATGTTTGAAAATCTGATAAAAATCGAAGTAATTGGTATCCCTGGGACAATCCATGGCACGTCCAGTCACCAAGTTTAATCGCGCATATTCGTTGGATCCGGCCTATAGCGATCCAATTAAGAAAACGCGAGACGTGTGCGCCGGATGCGTTGTCTTCGTCTCACCTCTTAAGGAACCGCAATTATCGAGCACTTGGAGCGGAAGTCAAATTGAGAAGTTCCAACGGCAATGTACGAACGCTTCTGTGGTCGTTTGATTTACGCGTCCGCGTGGTTTCAGGCTGGTTTTAATGAACGCGTCCGCTCCACCGTGTCGTTTATTTTCGCCACCTTGTTATAATCATTCGCCTCGCTTCGACGCCATATGTCGACCGTGAATTTTTGCGAAAATACATAAATCGAAGAAACTGGATTTCAATTACGAGCCAGATCGAGTTTTTAGTTATTTTAGAAGCTACGTAATTAAGAATCTCGCATCGGTGAGTAATTGTAATTGTTTCTGTCGACGATTCGTTTGCAAAGCGTGAGCGTGCAACGATTAACCGACGACGTGTACGGTCAATTTTTAACGAAGGATTAAACTTAATATAATTCAATTTCGGTGGCTCCTTATTAGAGGACGAAGCATTGGAAATGTGGCTGGTGGGAAAGTTCTTCGAACGATGAATAATTATTTGTCGAGTTAATGAATAACAATTTCGTATATTTTCCATATTTCGTTCCTGTATTATGCCCCTCTTCTTTCCATCTGTTCGTATGTTCTTTCCTCTGCATTAACAGTAAGATCTGTCTTCTATTTTCAAACCGTCAATCACCATCGTGAAAAAGGTAATCGAATCACGACGGCGATGATCATTTTCTCTCCGAAACTGTGATATTCCATAAAAAAAAAAAAAAAAAAAATTATACTCATCACCCCGAGTTTCGACACCCTAAAGGATCGATCCAAGAATCGCCGATGATTCCCCGAAAGTGTTCTTTGAATCCGGCGAAATCGGCACCTTATCTGATTCCGCGATCACACCGTGCTTCGGATTAAAAGTGGAGGGCGCGTAATTAACGAGCGGCGTGGACGGAAGTCGATTTGCGAAATTCCGGCGGCGGAAGGGAGCGAAGGAGAACTTGGGACCAAGATCGTATGAAATCGATCCGCGTGGCCACGTACACACGTACACGGTATCACGAGAGCATTTATCGGGCGCAACCGGGATCCCGTGGGCTCTGCGCCGTTCTTCTTATTGATCGCCGCAATTAAAAGCGCGCGTCTCATTAATTGCGCCGCTGGCCCTTAATTAGGAATCATCAATTCGTAGACCGGCCACGGCTACGTGCTAGCCACCGTGTGTATGATTAACGAGAGAGACTGCGCCTTTCGGTCGTTTACATACCGACTTGGTCGCGATAAATATCGATATGCCGTGATCGTTCGACGAAATTCTACTTCTCTAAATCCGATTTTGTTTTCCTCTTGGTCTTTTACCCTCTTTAATTCTTTTCGTTAGTTCTTCCTTTCTTCTTCTTTTTGTTTTTATTAATCGTTTGCTTCACTCGGTTTGGATGTTTGATTTATTTGGCCAGTTTCTTCTGGCACGTCTCTCGTGCTGAGAAATCAACGACAATTACGACAACGACAACTCTGCGTGAGATCTCGCGTGTTAAATCGAACGATGGAAGTACAGGGTGGCTGACTCGAACCGTTCTGTTTCGATAT
The DNA here is from genome assembly GCF_024516045.1 of Bombus affinis. Taxonomy (NCBI): domain Eukaryota; kingdom Metazoa; phylum Arthropoda; class Insecta; order Hymenoptera; family Apidae; genus Bombus; species Bombus affinis. The sequence goes on along the minus strand of NC_066355.1, from coordinate 10,638,890 downwards.
TTATAGGAATTTGCACGGTGATCCATTTATTTTGATCGGATCCTGCGCGTTTCGATAATTAAAGGGTGGTGGAGGCGTGGTAGTCTTCTCTTCTTTCATTTGGTTCCCTCTTTTTTCCTGGTCTCTTTGGCCATGTTGATCGGTTGATTGGTTTCTGTCGGAGGCTAAGTTTTAATATCGCATATGGAACCGTATTAATTATCGGTACATGGAAATTAATTAAGTTGGAGCATACAGAGATGCAAATTTGCGTCGCGAATAATTGATAATGGTACTTATAGGTGGTTGGTAAATGAATCGTTCGAGGGGACTGTACATTCCACGCGTCAAACGAAAGACCTCGTTTAAAAGTTAGCTAAAGGGTTGAATATACACGGAGTTCTTTTCTCTTCCGTTTCATCTCAACTCGAAGGAGAAGTATAATTAGTATTTAACTATTTTAACGAAACGAGAATGGTAGGTGGATAGAGACAAACGTTAAGGTACGAAATTTTACTTTTCGATAGATTGCAAGACGTCTGACTAGGAACGGACTCGAACTACTTTCTCGCACTAGAACAAGAAAATGCAAGTACAACGAGGCTTACGGTAACATCGTCAAAGTTAGACCTTTGGTAAATCTTATGCGAGCGATTTCGTCGCAATTCGCTCAAAATCACTATTAAAATCGCGATTACGATCGAATCGTTAGTCCTAAACCTGGTTGAGTTTGAAGCACCGAACTCGGAAAGTCGAACGATTTCAGAATTAAAAATTCAAGTTATATCTTTTGTCGAAGCTACGCGGCAGACTGGTCTCGAACGAAATTCGCAGAATCTCCGCTCCGGAATAACCTCTCTACCGGCAAACAAAATAAACGTATCTCGCCGAAAGAAATGCTCAAGGATTAAGCCATTCGTCCCCGACGATTGTCCGACGGCCTCGTCCACGTCCACGGCGGTGTAGACTGCACATCGCGATCGAGGCTTATTCAGAATTTAATCTACGCGAGGTATCTGCGCGTTGGCGACGAGAGAGTCGCGCGAGTCCGCTCGAACAGGCTCGTAGAGACGATCGAATCGGTCACGTCGCTGCTTCCCAGCCGCGCGATGCGTGAGCCACGATGACCTTTGTCCCAAAGCTTTGGCGAAACGCGGCCAGATTGCACGCTCTTTCGTGCTATACCGCCGCTGCACGTGCACGTGTACACCCCCGTTCAGAACTGGTAAAGTTGCAACAGTCCGAGACGATACGTGAATTTATTTCTGCTCGATGGTGTCCGGCCTTGGGAATTAGTTCATCCTTTGTTCTGTATATACAGGGTGTAACGGAACACGTGTGGCCCACTTTGCGCGTGGATCGTGCATCTAAAAACAACGAGAAAAGTTCATGTAAACGTATGTTCCATCTGTCTTCGTTTATGAAATGTAACGAATCCGCTGTGTACGTAGCATCTACTGCAACAGGTTGAAGCGTTAAGATTCAGAATAGAAGAAGCTTTTCAACGAAATCGGCAAAAACAAACATCTATTCAGAGTGTAACCGGATCCATGACAAGACGTCTACTGGCTTGCCTTGAAATGCGAGGTGATCAAAGCTTCGGACCAAGCAACGTCACTCTACGTTTCTACGAATTTCGTTGTACGAAATTGAACCATACAGAATTTTGTTACGAAGGAAATGACAATAATGGACGATGAATGGCATAACGATATATTAGTTCTGATCGGAAAACAGAATTGATGAATTTGCGTTGAAAGCGAGATATCCTGCTCTATCTCTTGCAGCTAATTCTCACAACTTTTTCTATGATACGTTGTCATAAATTCATATGTTTTTTTACCTTGCCTGGACATAAACTTCTGGTCGATTAATCCTTACGCCGATAATCTAGATTAATTGCCACGTTTCGTGTAAGATCAGCGGGTGTCCCTCTACTTATGAGCCAGCCTGTACGTGTTTCCGCCTTTTTGCACGTACGGCGTCGATTTAACGCAACGGATCTGTTGACGATGCTCGATGTTCCCATTTCGCGTTGTTGACGGCTTCCTAAAGTCAGTCGAACATGTATTATTAGCCACGTTACGTAAAGACATCTCGCGAGATGCGACCTTTTGCGCGACACGTGCGGCACGAAAGTGCGATTTCGATCTGCGAGAGGCAATAAAGACGCGATCGTAAACCGATTTCGATTGCGTTGATGCCGATGGAATCGGTTCCGTGAAATTGCCTGTCTGTTTGTTCAGTGCGTGGAACGAAGTTGCTTGAAGAGTTATATGGACTAGGTTCGAAGGGCGAGTACGTTCAAGTCGACGATAGTCGTATAATCTGGAATAAGTTCGATCGAATGGCGATCGTAATATCGTAGTTGCGAAACACCGCGTGCTATTAGGTTCCGTGGTTTCCTTCGAAAGATGGTTACGTTTCTATTTCTGGAATATTATTTTTTGCGTAATGAAAAATTCTATGTACTCGGCCGTTTTATTGCTACTTTCATCTTATTATCATTGCATGACCAAATTATCACACAAGCAGTCCATTTGTTAAACGCTCGTTCAACCTTCTATCGTTCTAAATTGTCGTCAAGTGTCGATTCTGTCAACAACGATCGTAACATTGTATTCTTCGATATAGAACAAAATTGTCTAGAAAGTAAGAAAATGCAGCAGCTACACAAGCACTACGTAAGCTGCGATCTATTCGTTTTCAGAGTTCGTTAGAGAGATGCAACGGGAACTGATTGACTCATCGATTGGTAAGTCGGCTGGTTCGTAAACGAAATAGAATCAGTCGGGGAAACGAGGATGCGGTGTGTTGTGCGTGCACAGTAATTGGACACGTTCGTCCGCGTAACGTGGAATTCTTGTTGCGTTCGAGGCAGCCGGTTGGCTGATGGTCCCGATGCAGGGGTCATGGTTCAGAGGTCCGATGCGGGTCTTCCGCACACATCCATATTAAGTGGCTCGCTTTTATGCGCGCGGCTGGACACTGAAACGCTCTTAAAACCAGCGGATACAGAGGCTCGATCGCTGCGAAAATATCGCGTTCCTCCGCCACGATTCTTTTACGTCGTATGTTTCACTCTTGGACTCTCTGTGTATTAGATATATATCGTATTAGGTCGGTGTATATGAAATGTTGTTTTTGCAAATGAAACATCGTATGTGATTCAATTGAATTTTTCAGCGATTCCATTTTATTCAAGATTTATAGTATAAACAGTTTGGTATACATTTTGCATTATAAATTTTGAATCTATTAAGAACGAATATCATTATGGCGGTGGCTTTTGTGAACTTTAATTCACATTTAGACTTCAGCTGAATCGATAAAAGTTTAATATTTTAAGAAGGAAATATTGTAGAAATCCATTGTATTCTAATACTCTGATACTTGACGCGTATTACGTAGTAGTCTATACTTTCTTCTATCATTGGCGCGATAAAATAGAATTACAGAATTTTTTGCACGTTACGCGTAAAATGATGAAAATACTAATAAAAAAAAAAAAAAAAAAAAAATGTAGGAAGAAAGTTACTGCGTAAAAAGTATACTGGGATTGGCGTTCGATCGTATCGCGAAAACTTTCGAAGAGCAAAGTTTTAATAGAAATTATTCATCGTGAAATAAGCGGACGAGAGAGCATTACGATCATATGTACGTCTGCAAGTATGATTCGTGATCCAGTGTTCCGTATCCTCGTGCGGGAAAAATGCAGAATAAGCAGAAAGCTCGGGCTTCTCACAGAGGAAACAGAGATCACGTTTCGCCATTTTTCCAGAAGCGAGGAATCTCACGGTGAGCGGTCACTTGGAAAAAAGAAATGCAGTCACGAAGAGAAGAAGAAACTCGACTGTATCCTCACTTAGCTTGCCATATTTAACTCTTTCGCCAGAGATACACATCCGCCCTTTACATCTATAGATTCCTATCGCGGTTTACGTAACATTCATGCACAATACCACAGAATTCATTCCTTGCGTGAATTAAAATTCATTACAAAAATTATCACATCACCTTTTTAATTAGAAAGGTAGTGTGTCAGGAAACGGGATACCGGGCATGACCAGCGTAAACATGGTAATTTCCTCTTTTAACGTAACAGTTACCGAAGAAAAATATGTTACTTAGACACGCTATTAATTTTTATAACATCGCATATTCGTATTATTACACGACATCTGCTTCCTCGTCGAAGCAAGGCGGATGTTTTACAACGAGATTGAATCGTAAGAATAACCGCGTCTCTCGATGCATCTATCTCTCAAAGGCACTCCCTGAATTCTTCAAAAATGTAAATCGTAATTTACGAAACACTCTACGTAGAAATTACATCTACGAACGTTTCATAAAATCAAAGAGTTCGAGAGCATAGAAACTTCTCTGCGTTTTCTTCTATCTATTGGGTCGGCATCTAAACGATTGCGGATTTTGACATCAGGTGTTATTGACAAAATCCGCAATCACTTAGTTGTCAGCCGAATAGAACGAAGAGGAAGAGATACGAACGCGTAAAAATGGAAGAAGTCTTGATATACACACGTACATGTATTATCACATTGAGAATTACATTATACGTTTGGATTATTTGCAACGCAATCAACAGATTCAACGATATTCTCGTTAGTCGTAATTCAATGCATTGTCTATTTTTAACACAAGTTCCATCGCACCTGATAGTTACTATATAACGATCCTAAAAGCGTATACTCTTTTCATAGCGAGTACTAAAGATACAGCAAAGATTTATTTTTACTACTCTATCTTAACTACTATGCACAGCTGTTGTATACTTTACCGCATGTATACGCTATATAGTAAAGATTCCTCGATCAAAAGATGATTCCCACGGAAACGTGCCATCCGTAATACAGCAAAGAAAGAAAAGAAGAGGGAGGAAGAGATGGCGACGCATCTGGCGGCGTCGAAACGGCACAGAAGAAGCCGCGGAGAGATGCGGACGCGGAGGAAGAAAGAACAGCCTGGGAGAGGGGAGGCAGGGTCGGCCGGGTCGGAGGGATCGAGAGGGTCATGGGTCACGGGTCGTACGGCATAGCCCTGACCTTCGACCTTATCCCCTTCCAGCTCTTCTCGAGACCCCGTACAGACCCCTACCAGTCGTACCTAGAACTCGCTTCTACTTCGTGTTCGACTCCGCTTCGGGTCTCGCGGTGTACCCGCGGTGTCGTCTTGCGTTTCTTCCAAAAAATTCTTATCGGTGTTTCTAATCGGTGTGTCCAACGATATCAACTTAAATATAGAAAGAAAACGAAAAAAGAACGGAGTGCAACAAAGTGGCAATAAAAATTTCGTTGTTGTGGAATGTGATTACAGACCTTGACACAGTTTAGCGAGGATAGCAGTTTAACGACGCGCAAGTTTGGCATCGTTTATGTTTTGGTAGCGGTAGATTAGCGAGTGTGCAAGTGCATCTGGTGCAGACGCATGCAGAGGCGTGCAA